>NC_056735.1:1744830569-1744928069 GCF_019279795.1 Protopterus annectens
CTAGTGTTGGGTACAAGTCAGAAGTGGTATGGGAGTTAACTACCCACAGAGGTGGTCAACACTTATCTCCTACGAAATGCTTCTTGATTTTTACATGACTCATGGTTAGGCTGTGGTTGCTATGTCTTCGAGTTAATTTCTTTGGCTTACTGACAAGTATTTACACTGTTGTAATCTGACTAGGGCTGACCCAGTCTTAAATGCTGATGTGAGCTACATTAAGACAAGTACCCCTTAGTCATAACTGACCTGTATGCATATGCCATGGTCTGACAATGTCAACAGCTATGTGAATAAATGCATGTATATCTGTCTGCCTACACCAAACACAACCTAAGCTGCCACTACCCAATCATGCTGGTATGAATGTATTAATGCAATAAACACATGGCTGTGCTAACCGTACTCAATGTCTCTGAAGTAGTAATACCCAGTGCCACATGTACGGACAAAGGTATTGAAGCGTTAGCAGATATTACTGCATTACCCATACATTACAGAAAGTGCACATGGAATATTTACAAGTCTGTAAAACAAAACAGACATGTTATTTACATGTTACTTACACAGCAGATGGTGTACAGTAAAAAGTTGTACTAGATGGATCTGATTCAAAAAACTGACATACATTGTGTGCATCTTTAAGTTGTATGCCAGGAAATGCACTGCATTGCTAGAAATACATTACTTGGTCACACTGCCACATGCATGGTAAATGAAGTAGTGTCAAAGGTAATGCCAGAATAGTCGTGTACCTGCAAATCCCAGTACAGTGTGTGTATATACTTATTAGCTATAAGCCAGCAAGTGACCTACCCTATTAGGTGCAGGCCTGCAATTCCATTACTATGCCAGGCCATACTGCCACCTGAATAGTAGGCAGTGAAGTGCAAAGGCAATACTTCACTGCTTATATATCTGGAATGCAAACATCACATAATGTCCACATGGCTACCAATGAAAATAAAGTACTATATCTCTGCACTATATTGGCCTTAAAGTACAGTGCAACACAAACAAGTCAGTGCTATCCTGGTTATAAATACTGTACTATGTGCATGCCTGCCACCTATACAACAGAAACAATACTGCCAATACTCACACAGCATAAATTAAATAGTCAAGAAAAGTACAACAACAGTTGTAGTTATAAACATTTTATTACTGCCCACTTATGCATAATACAGTTTAAAAATTGTAACTTCTGATCATGCTGGCTGCAGGATAAACAAAGCTAGTACATGTATATCCTGTTTGTTTTACTCATTGAATTACATACAAATGACATTCAGTTATTCTAATTTACTAATTATTCCCATGTGTGGAATGGTGTCAAATGTTTTAACAAGGTCAAAATATGCAGTATGCAATTTAAGTCTGTCAGCAAAAGCTACCGTTACCTCTGCAAAGAATGCCACCACAAGATTGAAAAGGCAAGATTCCCCCCAACCTCATAATATAGGTCCCTTGCACCCTTTAAGGGGTTCTCCATAATTCCACATAAAATACTGCATGGTATAATGAAGTGCAACTATTTGGGTCTGATGTGAAACCCCCTTTTTCAACTGGTACCACTACAGCCTGTTGACACTGTTCAGAGAAGCGTCCAAAAGCTATATTCTATAATTTTAACATGACTTATTATGGATTTAAGTTATGTTTTCCTCAATTCCATACAGGAAACCGCCAGTTATGTTATATGGTTTTGTGAAATATTAAGTTCATAATTTTAATTGCTGCAGCAATCACATTTGTAGTTATGCAAAAGGGGTCTCCCCTTGCCTCTGTAGCATACTCAATGACAATTTTTTCTACAGATATAAGCTACATTCTAGTCAGTGTGATCAAATCGCTATTGATATTAAATCCGTAATTTCCCTTTCAATTTCCTGACATTAAAAGCATTAATAGCGTTCTTTTATTTAACACTGAAATCAAGCAGCGTTCATAGCTAGATACGCATCACTGCATAGTGATGGATAACTGAGCAGCCATTTCCTTGTCGGAGATGCTTATGCCATTAACTCTCAACCTTCCATCTCCAAAATGGCGAACACTATCTCTCAAAATGTGGAACAAAGAGGCAAAACGTGGAACACATGCTAACAGCTCAAACTAGGAACCAAGTAGGATGGTTAAGATACGTTATTTTTATTTGTAGAAAATTTTAATGACTTAATATGATTTAGTTCCATTCAGCATGTATATCAGTTACAATAATGGGCAACACTGAAGGTGTGACAGACTGTTTCAATGTGGAACTTTGAAGAACGTGAACTTAAGACCCCAAAAATGCAACATTCTTCATAATGAGGTACACTTGAGAGGTATGCTTATGCCAGCTGACCACAGCAATTGCAAACCTATGAAAATGAGGTCTCTGTACACAACCAATGTCACAGGCTCATAGGGTCTTGCATAGTTTACGGCCAGGCAACCAATTAAAAAGCATAGCCATATCTTGCAATAATCAGTGGGAAAACTGATAGTGTCCCCTTTATATTATCCCCACAGATTCCAGTTGGAAAGCTAAGATCACACATTCAATCAACCACACTAGTTGTAAAATGTTGCTATAGAAATACGAGTATTCTCGATAAGTGCTGCAATGTACAGGGAGTCAAAACACACATGCACTTTGCAACATCCATGAAGGGTGTATACAGCTATTAGCTACATCGCACCCATTTCACTTCAGTAGGGATTGCGGTCTCCCTAATGGAGCAGACTGACTGCGCAGCTCAGTGCTTTCAACTACAGTCTACTGACTGCAACACCCACCCACAGTTGTTTGACTGTGCTGAATGAGCAACTGCGCATCGATTCACAGATATTTACTAGAGGAATGTAATGTGCTTCAGAGACCAGACAAACATGCAGATCTCCTAATCACACCATAGCTAAAGCAGCAGAATACCAGAGCACAGCATGCTGCACACCTCGGGACAAAGTTTAGGAATACTGTCCATGGATGTAATCTAACCTGAATATATCTTTATTTAGACTGATCTTGAGAGAGAAAGCAAGCAAGCGCAAGATTCATATATATCATGTAGCTCCACACCTCCTTTTATAGTTACAAATATTTTACAAATCTTTATGTAATAGCAGCACACATTAAGATGGTCATTTCACACTAAGCAAGTCAATGTTTTTATTGCATCAAAATAATACGTTCTACACATCCCATTACATAAAATAAAAATAAAGTACTCCTTGACAGAACCTCTATTTGATACTGCCAGACAGCTAGAAAACTTAACAGGTTTCTCAAATTATACATAGACAATGCCCTCATTACAAAATACTGCAGCCACAGTATAGTCATCATAATTCTGTACTACAGATGACACCATCAGTTATAACAGTACCCCAAGCACAACAGCTAAACTCCTAGTCAGACTTCAGGAAAATTTCTTGGGGGGGGGGGGGGGTACTGGCCTACCCAGTCATCTTCCTTTATCCAAAATAAGCCCTTTTCTCCAGATATCAAAAAAGATTCTGGGCAAGACGCAGCAAATTGACAGCAATCTAGACTTTAAAATGACAACATTGTTATAAATATGGACAAAGTAAATCTGACCGACCTTATGAAGGCTTTCAATATTAACACATTCTCTTCTCTTTAACACCCTACTTGTAGAATGCATTAACAATAACGCTACACTCTGGTATCTCAAATCAATGCTTCTATGTCAAACTAGTTCAGCCACCTGAGATATTGCAGTAGTAATTAATATGTACCTAAAGGCTCCATTCGGTCTACTTTTAGTTTTTATAAAAAGGCTACCAGCTGATCTCTCTAAGCTTCTTACAATACTACATAGACATGGTAATTTATGAATCCATATAATCACATTTAGCAATTAAACAAAAACTATTAGGAGTGCCAGCTAACT
The DNA here is from genome assembly GCF_019279795.1 of Protopterus annectens. Taxonomy (NCBI): domain Eukaryota; kingdom Metazoa; phylum Chordata; order Ceratodontiformes; family Protopteridae; genus Protopterus; species Protopterus annectens. Next base: position 1,744,834,469 of record NC_056735.1, read on the forward strand.
ACGTTTCTGGTTAAACGATATTCAATTTGTTTGTCTTAGTTGATCAGGAAGTCCAAATGGGCAAAGCCTATTTTCAGCGGAGGCCTGGATAGAAAAGCTCCACCACAGTACATTTATATTAACAAGTTAACTTCAGACAGTTTTCAGAAAAATAGTTGCAGTTCAAATGAAACAAACATTTACAGCACAGTTATATACAGTAAAGTATTTACATCAACAGAAGTCTATACAGTTCTTCCAGTTGTAAAATCTTGCAGGACGTAAATGGATGGATACTGCAGAAGGGAAAATGTTAAGTTTAGTGATGTTACATTTCAGTAACGAAAGGCTTGCAAGGGGTTCAAGATACGCAATGAAGTTATAAAATCATGTAGGAAGGGAGAATTTTTTATTGTATAGATTTGTAAGGAGTTACAGAGATATAATAAAGTTATAAAATTATGTAGGACGGGAGACAGTAGTAGTGTAGAGGAGGATATAGTTAACAGCTTATGACGGAGAACACAATATATGGATTAGCTCTATTTAAGCTGCCTGTTCTAAATTGGTGTACCTAGAAGGTTTGCAACTTAGGTATAAATGACACCCATGCAGACGAAAAATAGAAGTATTACTGCTGAATCTTACACAAATGCACAGTATAAGCACACACAAGTGCATGGACCATGCCATTCCCAAAAGAACCAAGATGCTGTCCTCCAAAAAAATGAAGCCAATCTGGTGGTCCCCTGCCATAAACAAACTCTACAACAGAAGAAGCTGTTGCAAAAGAGTAAAATCTCAAGATTGGAGGAACTCCCTGGTAAGCCTCAGCAAAAAGCTGAAATCCCTCATAAAATCCTCCAAAGACAGTTATGAAAATAAAATCGCCACCGATTCCAAAGACAACCACAAAGCATTCTACAGATATGTCAAGAATCTCAATGGCAGCACTCAGATCTGCTCTAAACTACAGCGCTATGTCAATATACAGAACTAACTGATATTGCCAACATCTTGGCAGATAGGTTCAATGCTAACTTTACTCCCCTCGTGCTCTCCAAAGGGCCCATCTTAATACCGGAAGAATGCAAAGCCCCTTTCACCTCTTTGAAGCAGTCACTAGAGCCGTAGACGAGAGCAAGGTAGTGCACACAGCCTATCTTGGCCTCACTAAGGCTTTCAATACCATCCTCCACTCTGGAATTATAGATAAACTCACTAAACTGGCCATAAATCCCTATGTCACAAGATGGGTGGCCAAATGGCTCACTGACAGAACTCACACAGTAAAAGTAGCCGACGCCAAGTCCAACTTCAGACCAATGGCGAGTGGAGTACCACAGGGTTCAGTCCTGGGTCCTCTCCTGTTCGGCATCTACTTCTCTGAAGTGCAGGCCAACACAGAAGGTCTTTGGCTAACAAAGTTCGCAGAGGACTGCAAACTGGGAGCCATAACAGAATCACCTAATGATGTAGACATTCTACAAAAGGGCCTCAGAGAGACAGATGCTTGGTGTCAAAGTCATGGCCTCAAGCTCAATGCTAAGAAGTGCACGGTCATCCCCTTTGGGAAAAGCTCGGTACCCATGAACTACCACATAGGCGGTAGCTCACTAAAACGCAAAGTGTGAGAAGAGACCTCGGGACACAGGTGGACAGTAGTCTCTTCTTTGATAACCACATTGCCACAGTAGTCAGGAAATCCTTCTACGTGGCACACCTCATCACAAAAGGGTTCTCTAGAAAAAAAGAAGGTCATTATTCCTCTCCACTCATCCCTCATTAGACCCATTATAGAGTACAATGCCCAGTTTGGCATGTATCTTACAAGACACCTACAACAATTGGAAAGGCCACAGAAATACCTCACTAAGAGATTATCAGCCTCAAACAAATGCCATACGCAGACAGTCTCAAAAAACTCCAGCTGTACTCAGTCGCATATTGCCTACTCAGAGGCAATCTCTACCCAACATACAAAGTTATGTCAAACCCAGAGCTGTTGGACATGCTACACTTAAAGAAATCCCAGTCTCTCCAAACCACACGCTGCAGGGACTTAAACCTTGTCACCACAATAAACAGAACATGCTGGAGGTATAGATTCATGTCCCAGAGACTTCCCATACTCTGGAACAAACAACCCATTCATGTCAAGCAAAGCTCCTCATTGGCCCTCTAAGAAAAATCTTGACGACTGGATGGGAAAATAGAAAATTCACCCAGAGGAATCACTTCTGCGGCACTGCTTGACAGGAGCACGGAAAATAAATTTTCTTGGGTGGTGAAAGCCAGGGAACTTTTTGGCTAGGCTTATATAGGCCCCAGGTGTTAGAGGTGTAATGATTAAGTAGAGGAGGCCAAAAAGTTAACTCTAATAAACACAAAACACCACTAAAGAGTTAGGAACCTCCTCTTTAATACACTTCCACAGTTCTAAATAAGTAAAGAAATGTAGATCCAAGTATAAATCACAGTAAAATTTAAGCGCTTTCTCCCAGGAATCTCCCAAGATTCATTAGAACATACAATACTTAAAACTTGCCTCCCTTTTTATACAACTCATACCCATCTCCTCCAATGAATTAATCTCATTAATAGTAATTAACATGATGTCATTAATTAACTTGGAATTCTCATTCACTGTATTATTCATCAGCCAAAATTCTTGTACTTAAAATTTGCTAGTATAGAGTAGTATTGTAGACATTAAACATAATTCAAAATATATTGATTGCAAATCCAGTTACAAATTTATGCTTACAATTAATATGGACTGCATATCTAACTATATATAACTTAGCTGCCCTTAACTTGAGGACACTATTAATACTCAGGTGGTCATTTAACCCTGGTTTTCTTGTTGCGTCCAATTTCAGCTGCCAATATAACTTTGTACTCCAAACGGGCTTCCCATAACCCACCCCTTAAATCCTGTTTCACTTGTTCCAAAACAGAACTTAAATCTATCTACACATTCCTTTTGATGCCTGTATAATGCATTAGTGTCTTTTTGCATAGAAACATCATACATTTGTTCGTATACGTGTCTGCTCAAGGGTCTCTCCATCTTGCTTATATAGAAACGGTTACATTTTTCACATACACTGATGTATACCACTCCCTTGCTATTACAACTGAAGTGTTCCCTAGTCTTCATTTTAAAATTCCTCATAGGGAAATTAATACGATCTTGTTTAGAATGCTTCCACACTGATGGCAAAATCCACATTTGTATGTACCACACCTCTTCTGATATCTCTCTATCCCAGTCCCAGTTTCCTGATACTCATGCATTTCTTTAATGTTCACATCCCTTTTCTTAATAACGTTGGAGTCAGGGGTATGTGTTTACTAATCTCATCATTAGTAGTAAATACCTTCCAATATTTCCTGATCATGTTTTCAATATCAGTGTGTGTGTGTGTATATGTGTGTGTGTGTGTGTGTGTGTGTGTGTGTGTGTGTGTGTGTGTGTGTGTGTGTGTGTGTGTGTGTGTGTGTGTGTGTGTGTGTATAAATGCCAAATCATAACAGGCTGCTTGTTAACATTTGTTCTTGTTGGTATCAACCATCTTCTTCCCTAAAATTGGTTCAAATTTCCCCTATCTTTCTTCACTCCCCTCATTAACTGATTTACAAGGGAAATGGGGCACCCTCTTTCCTTTGTTTCATTAGTTTAATTTCATCCAGGAATGTTCTATCCTCACTACACATTCTCAAGGCCCTAATCAACTGGCTCTTGACTATGCCTTTCTTCTGGATGTAAGGATGTTCACTGTCGTAATGTAGAGTGGGTAGGTTTCCTATATACTTTTGAATGGAATTTATTTTCCTTAAAGTCTTTATATATAGTCACATCCAAGTAATTAATACTTTCTTTTGGATGTGTTCGATGTAAATTAAAAAAAAAAAAAAAAAAAAAAGAAAAAGGGGTCATAGTACCAATACATTCCAAAAACTGATCTAATTGCAAATCTGTACCCTTCCAAAACAGACAGATGTCATCTAAAAATCTAGTGTATAATACTATATTATCATACCATGGAGTTTCAAATAGGTAGTTTTTCTCCCAATAGTATAAAACTAAATTTGCATACAAGTGGGCACATGCAGCCCCTGTGGCAACTCCTTTTTCTTGTTTGTAGTATTCACCACACAAAAAACATAGTTGTTCCTTAAAATTGTTTCCATAAATTCCAGTATTAAATTCCTCTGATCATTGCTTAAGTATTTAACATCTATCAGGATATCCTGAAACCACTCCAAACCTGCTTCATGAGGAATACTAGGAAATAAATCAATAACATCTATTGTAGTCATACACAAATCTATGTTAAATTTGTCTTGGGTCACTTTAATTAAAAAGTCCCAAGAATCTCTAAAAATGTGTTTTATAGATGTTACATATTCCTTCAAAGTATGATCTATGTATTTGGCCAATGGCTCAAGTTTTGAGCCTGCTCCCGCAACTATAGGTCTGAAGGGTGATTTTTCTATATTTTTATGTGCGTTTCAGGAATTCTGAAAACTACTGGTATCCTCGGTCTAGTTACTGTCAAGAATTCCAGAAGTTTCTTCTTATCTATACTACCCTGTAAAAAAATGATAGTTAATATAGTCCACTTTAGAATAAGCAATAAAAATCTCATTTCTGGAAACTACACTGTACTTGCTTTCATCATTTAAAACGTAACATATTAATTTCATAGTCAATCTTCTTCTTTCAGCTTTTCCTGGTTAGGGGATCACCTGTTCGCTCATGACTGGCAGTAGAGTTTTACAGTGTTGAGTTGCCAGCCCGGCGCCCAACCTTCCACAGAAGGCACACACTCATACCTAGGACCAATTTAGAGTGTGTCCAATCCACCTACAGCATGTCTTTGGGGATGTGGGAGGAAACCCACACAATCACAGGGAGGACATGCAGACTCCGCACAGAAGGCACCCCAGCCAAGGATCGAACCGGCGAACCTCTTGCTGTGAGGCGACAACGCTAACCGCTGCACCACTGTGGCCGCCCATTCATTTCATAGTCAATACCATCCATTAATACAACTCTCCCTCTCCCTTGTCAGGTTTCATAACCCTGCATCCCCTAACATATTAACTAATTATGTGAAGCTTTCTAAAAAGTTGTTTATTGTTGTTTGTTTAATATTTATTTTTCTTATTTCACCTTCCACTAACTCCTCAAAAACTTTAAAAATAGGGTTTGGGGGGGTTGTAAATACTTTTCCTAATCAAACAGGCTCCACCTGGTCTTGTGTCTCTAAACAGACATTTGAGATTCATTTTTCTCACAAAAAGTTTCAATTCCATCAAAGTATCAACAGTTTTCAAAAGGTCTTACAGGACAATACTGAAATCCCAATGTAAAAAATGAAAATAAAACATAATTAACTAACAAACCAGTATAATTAAAAATGTGGAAGCTACCCTTCGTATTTACTATACCATTGTGTGACCTTGCTAGATTTAAAATCACTACCTAACTGTTGAGACTCTAGTTCCACTGGTTGTCCTTGTAGTATGTTCTCCTGTAATTCCCTCTCCTCAAATTCCCCCCTCCCCTGCCCGTATTGTAGGAATTCCTGTAATCCCAATTGTTGTTGGCTCTGTTTTTCTGCCAGCCTTTCGCTTCTCCTGGGTAGTGGGGGGGTTTGAATGTCTAAACTTGAACATAACCGGTTTGTATTTGTTCAATTCCTGTATTAAAATATTCTAAATTATCCTGACTTTCCTCAGTACTCAGCCTTTCTGTACTCCTAGGATATGGGTATGCCTTTCCTTCCCTGTATTCATTTAAATCTCTATTAATTTTTCTAATTTTCCTATCCAAGACCTTATTACAATCTTTGTCCACCACATTGAAAATGTTAGCATATTTAACCGTCGCGACATCAAACATTAAATCTGCAGTGAGTTTCGTGTGTAAAACATTCATTTAACATTTTGTCCTTTTGTTCACTATAATTCCTCACCATCAGTTTCAAAAGCTCTATACCGAAATTATTAAACAATTCAACAAGTTCCTTGTGGTAAATACTATTTACTTCTACATTGTTAGGATATTTGACAATTCTTAACCCCTTCGGCACTCTCCTGACATTAATACACTGATTCAAGTAGTCAATTTCCATTTACAACCCTTTCAGCTGCAATTTTTAAACCTTCCTAAAGTGTCCGTAAAAGTCTCAGTACTGGGCTGCTGCCGTTCTAAAAAAAAAAATAAATTGCTTACCAGCCCAGGTTTCAAAATCCAAGTCACAAACAGTGTGTCAAAGTCATTATTTCCCCTTCCAACTAGTCCGTTGATGCTGTTTCCATTTGTTAAACTAGAAGCACATCTCGTTACTTGGCTATTCAGCCCCAGTCCACCATTGCTGTTCCTTGCCAACGTCAAAAGTCATGCTTTGTGATTGGTTCATTCCCTCTGCCAGGAACTGCTGTTGGTTTCCTGGTATACTAGTGTTCAGTACGTTACAGAAATAGGTATGAGTTGTACAAAAAGGGTGGTTATTTTAAGTATTATATTTATCTGCGGTGGTGCAGCGGCAGCGTTGTTGCCTCACAGCAAGAGGTTCTTCCGTTCGATTCTCGGCTGGAGTGCAGGGAGTGCCTTCTGTGTGGAGTCTGCATGTCCTCCCCGCGCTTGGGTGAGCGCTCGAAAGACATGAGTAAAAAAATGGGCATGCCTTCGTTGAAGGTCGAGCTGGCACCTTAGCATTTGTGAAAGTCTACTGCCAATCACTAGCGGACCAGAGTTCCGCTGTGGCGACCCCTAACCGGGAAAAGCCGAAAGACAAAACAACATGTCCTGATGAAGCTCGGGAGATTCCTGGGTGAAAGTGCTCAACTTGTACTGTGATTTTACTTGGATCTACGTTTTTTTTTACTGATTTAGAACTGTGGAAGTGTATTAAAGTGGTGGTTCGTGACTCTTTAGTGGTATTTTGTGTTTTTGAACTGTTTGCTGCTGTACGTTTGACCTTAACTCTAATAAAAAAACAAAAGCTGTGATGTTTAGTAATCAGCAAATCTCTTCTTGGTTCCAGAAAACTGGTGCATACAGTGATAGTCTTAAACCACTAAGCTCTTCGGTATCTTTGCATTTTTCTACATCAGAAATTATACTTTCAACTCCCCATAAAGGAAACAAAAAGCTAATCAACAACAAACTTCTGGGGCATGAAAGTATCACACTTCGTATCAACAAATGGCAAAGTTAAAGTACAAAAAGGCATACTGTTAGCACAACTTAACAATGGCTTGCTCCTAGTACTGCCTGCCTTTAAGAAGGACTTCACATCCTTATACAAACTGCTTTCAATTGGATATGCAGTTTCATCATATTTGCCAAAGTCGGGGAATCAAAAGATAAACAGCAACAAATGTTAGAGCTCCTTTTAAGCTCCCTCTTATTTAAGATCAAGATACTTTCACGCCTTTTCTAGCAGGCAAGGACTTGCTGCAACAACCCTGAATTCATCCCTCGCATCCTCCTCCACTGCAGTGATCATAGCTTTAACCATTCTAGCACACAACACAGGAAAAATCCCATTATCGTCACTCATCACTCCTTCACCCCGACACGTTGATAGCTATCCTCAAATTCTATGCAATTCTAAAAAAATTAAAAGCAGCAGCATTGTAAAAATACTATTAAACAAAAAACTCACATGAATCTGACACCAGAACAACACAATTAACTTCTCCTATCAACTGTATTCATTTAAACAACCCATAATATCTAATTCACAGCCTCATAACCTACCTCATCACCCCTTCTATAATCAATGGTGTTTGCTCTACTTTACAGCTTTCCTATCTCCTTTATTTGAGATGGTCCATACTTCTATTCCTTCCTTATACCTTCAACTCTACTTAGGCTGGCTACATAGCTTAGTGTGATATATGCCTGAGGAGCCTGGGGGTGGGGGGTGAAAGAGGTGTAGCAATCTCTCCTATCCTAGGTAGATGGCTGGATGCTGGCACTCAGGGTCGCACAGGATAGGAAACTGGCACTCATCACTGAGGACAGGAGGGTGGTGCTGCTTGTGCAAATCAGGGATGTCCCCTGCATTCAACCCACTGTATGCCCTGCTTCCTTCAAGACCCAAGCATACACAGAGTGGAGTAGGGCATAAAAAAAAATGATGAACCACCCCCAATGGTCACCTAAATAACCTCTCCTTTCTGACCCTTGCTCCAGTAATGGGGGAAGAACAAGAAAAAAAAAAAAGTGGCAGAAACCTTCAACCCTGCTCTCTCTACAAACCAGGAATTCAGACGTTCTGAGCATGTACTGATTTACAAAGTCTAAACATATCCCTCTGTAAATGTTATGAATATGATAACAGCATTACAAATCACATTAAGTCACTTGTATACATGGAAGAGGAAAAAGCTGGTATTCACTAAACAGTGAAACAACACAGACCTGTACACAAGGGCTTTGAATAGAGTAATCCCTTATGCAAATAATTTAATTCTACAATTCTATTTCTCAAATATTTACTCCTATCTTGTATTATAATTGCATATCTAATGCACTGTAACATTTATTAAACGTTATCAATATTTTGTACTCCGATATTGGTGCTCATTTTATTCTCCTTTTTTTGTTAAAATTCATTGGATTACTGATAGTTAATAAAAGCTTGTGGTGAATTAATCTGTGTAATTTCAAAGTGCTGTATACATATTTTCTTCTCTTTTTTAACTGCCTTGGTATTTACTTCCTAGTAAAAAGGTCCACTAAGATCTGCAAGTTATAAACCAGCCAGCTCAAACAAATTACTTAAGGGGGGTATACAAAAATATTTACTCTGGCCATATTATATTACATTCGAAAGCTCGGACTGCACTACAGCTTTTTTATGGAGATGTGAATTCCTAGCTTGCAACTCTTTGCACAATGTTTTATTGCAAACAGGACTGCTTGGGACACCCCTAGTTGTTATTCATCCTGGAACTTCAAAGTAGCTATGTCTTAGTGGGACTTACAAAATGGCTGCACATTGAGTAACAGCTTAATTCTAGCTCTCCCAAAGTGAAAACAGAAACTTAGAGAAAGCCAGTAGATTTATTTCTGGGTAAATTTCAGCAACTGGCTAGTAAGTGCACTCCCTAGATGCCAAGAAAAAAGAAAGAAAGAAATACAGAGGACATCTGAAGGAACATAAGCTACAAAAGGCAATGAAAAAACATTGACTGGGAAAACTAATGCAGCTGTTCAGCAGAAAGCAGTGCAAGCTTCAGACATATTATCCTCTAGGTTACTGGAAGTCATAACGCAACTGCACAAAGATCTGACTAAAATAAACAAAACACTGATGGAGTAAATCAACTCAAAACAATAAAAGGTTAAAAAAAGACGGAAGAAGCTTTAAATAGCCGTTCAGTTAAGGTGATAAACTGCAAAATGATGGCTGAATACGAGACTGCACAAGAAGAGAGGTTTCAAAAAATAATAAAATTAGAGGACACAGCATGTAGGCAAAACCCGAGATGATGCCGCGGTGGTGCAGCGGTAATGTTTTTGCCTCACAGCAAGAGATTCTCCCGTTCGATTCTTGGCTGGAGTGCGGGGAGTGCCTTCTGTGTGGAGTCTGTATATCCTCCCCGCGGTTGGGTGGCGTTCGAAAGACATGCGTAAATGGGAGTGCCTTCGTTGAAGGTTGGACATAGAGCTGGCACCTCAGCGTTCGTGAAAATCTACTGCCAATCATTAGCGGACTGGAGTTCTGCTGTGGCAACCCCTAATCGGGAAAAGCTGAAAGACAACAACAACCTGAGAAGGAAGGAAGGAACAGACTGCATTAATTTTATGCAAGCAGAAATAAGCAACTGGATTGGTATTTCACAGCAGAAGTTTAGTTGAAATTGCACATCACGTGTAAGCGCCAAACCTGACTATGAGAAAGAACTAGACCTTTAATAGTAAAGTTGCAAGCCTACCAGCAGAAGGAGTTGATTTTTACAAAACTGTGGCAGGAGAAGTGTGAGACAGCAGAGCGTTTGTGGAGAACGATTACTCATTGTACACCAGGCAGAAAAGCAAATTTATTCCACTATTCAGAGAATGTCTAGATGCAGATGTGAGAGTCAAACTGCTATACCAAACTGTCTTCAAAAGTATTCTTCCCTGGAGAGACAAAAAATCATTTTTTGATCTAGTACATACCAAGGAGGAAAGACAAATGTAAGCCATGAAACAAAGATTCTGCTTCTTGTTCTTCTGCTAATAAAGACCAGAAAGAGACTGTACCTTTAAAACTGTTGCCAATGTTTCAAAGGAAAAAGGCTGCAGTGAAGGAAGGAAGCACGAGAATATGACTAGAAGACTCGAGAGTATGTTGGAAATGAAGCAGAGACAGGGTTTGGGAGATGGAGATCAACAGGAATAGAACATGAAAATTTGGAAATATTGGACTTTTTTGGGCCCTGTTAAACTTGTAGGAACTCTAAAGCATATGCTCTACTTCATGTCATTAATGTTTGGTAAAAATACTCAAGGAGAAGAGAGCATGCTATAAAGTAAAGTAAAGCTTTTCCAGTTATTTAAGTGCAATAGGGACAGTAATGTAAATAGGTGGTCATTTTTTCTCTCCTTGTTCAGTTTTAAAAAATGAAGGCACTGCAATGTAAAAAAGATTGGTTAAAAGAACATGACAAAAGAAAACTTATGGTCCTTTTTCTCATTCTTGCATAGGGGAATGACTGGGTTAAAGCCATTAGCTTAATCTTGTTACACAGTTGAAGACAAAGCAAGTAAATGGAAAAGAATATGGAATACAAGGCTTTTCTTCGAGTGAACAGCTTTGTATCTGGTTCTCATGTCTCTAACAGACACCTGATGAAAATGTTTTCTGAAAGCATTCAAAGTGTTTTCCCAGTTGAGAGACAGCTACAAAAAGATAAAAGATGAAACCAGACAGCACTTAATAGAACCAGAGCCTGAACTATGTGTCTTAGCATGGATAACCTTTCTTTTAAAGTTCTCATGTCAGTATGTGTGGCACATCTGTTCTATTAGGAGTGTACAACTTCAATATTTGAAGATGTACATAGTTGTGTGTGTTGTTAAGTTAATAGGTTTTAGGGGGTATTGTGGGTGTGTTTGTAATTTTGTTTTAGGGTTTTCAATAAAATAAAAGTTCTGTAAGATGTGACCGTCAAATGGAAATGACAAGAAACAACTGTATAAAAGATTATCCTGCCAAACAGTACATGCATTTAACACAAAACCAGGAACGAGGCATTTAACAAAACAACTGTTATACATAAAGGGTGGGAATAATTTTTCTAGAATATGTTTTTGGAAACGTCTTTAAATGTTATCAGTCTAACAGATAAATAAAGTAGTGAACTATATTAAAAAAGTAGAGTGCAAATAGCTATGCTACAGGAAACACACTTGGAAAGAACTGAACATGTGTATTGGATAAAGAAAGGTTTCAGGATGGTTATTCAGTGGAAATACCTGGGGAAAAAGAAGAGAGTGCTACTTATATTAATTACAAGAGGAGCTCTAATAGTGACTTAAGAATATAAAAAACAAAGATAATAATGGTATATTTGTAGTACTAAGGGGCTAATGGCTAGGGAGGAGGATTACAACAGCATATATTTATACTCCACTGAAAACTGCTATAATGGAGCTTAAGAAAATTCTGAGAGAAATAATCAACTTTCAGTAAGGAATATTACTTAAATAGATGGGGACTGGAATTTGATTTCCAACAGTGATGAGGATTCTGTGGGGCCCAGAGGGGAAAAATGTGTAACAAAGGAGGGTAGATGTTTAAAGAAAGTTAGGAAAATGTTTGGCAAAGAAGATGTGAATTCAGTACTAGGAGTTCAGAGTGAATTTAAATATTCTCCAAGATACAAAAACTGGGCTAGACAAGGCAGAATTTACATTTCACAGCAACAGGTGTATTTAATTGAAGATATTGACACACACCCAATAACTATCAGATCATGCACCAATAATTACTAAAATAAAAACGAAAAGTAATGACATAAAAATAAGACACTGGTGCTTTCCTACCCATCCATTGGAGAGGGAGGAATTTAAGGAATGGGTAGTGGAAGTTATTCAGGAGCAATTAGAGAAAACAGAAATTTCTTCTGAAAATATAGCTAGGAGGTGGGATAACATTAAAGTGAATTTTAAAAATAAGGTGGAAATAGAGAGAGGGAGATATGGTTAAGAAATAAGAATTATTTAGAGGGACTGACAATGGTTAAAGCATTCAGAAAACAGGGAGTCTCACAGAAAAAGAACAGCATCATCAGAATGCTAAACAGAAAATAAGGGATTACCTCGATAATATGCATGAGTTTAGAAAAATTGCTGTTAAGCAACTGTATTTGGATAAGTTTGTGCTCTAGAAGTATTATCACAATAACTCGGGCAACAGAAATCACCAAGCTTAGGAAGCCTATAACAAGCAAGATAACAAGGGATCCTGTAGAAGTATTAGAAATATTTCAAAAATTCTATGAAAGCCTGTATGAAGCAGAGAAACATGGAAATAAAAAAAAAAGTACAAATGGAAATGTTTAAATATGGCAAGGTTAGAGACAGAGGAAGCTCGATTACTAACAGGATGATTGATTATACATCACAGTTTTTATATCCTATCTATAGGAAAGTCCCCAGGAATGACTGGTATTCCTGTGGAAGTTTGGAAGCTAGGAGGAAAAACACTGATAAAGATCTGGAAGGTTTTCTTTAACAGTATTTTAAAAGGAGAAGCACCAACATCCTGTAAGAAAGTGGTGGTAAAACCTAGAGAGGATAAAGATCCATAAGATCCAGCCTCATACAGGTCCATTTCAATACTAAACCATGACTATAAAAAGTGTTTTTGTCTATAATGGCTAAAAGAATGGCAAAAGGTGATGCTAAAATTGATAGGTATGGATCAATGTGGTTATGTGGAGGGGAGGCAAACATCTGACAACATTAATAAAACACTGATGATCCAGAGGGAAGTAGAATGTAAGAAAATACCACTGTTGGCGGGACTTTATGCATATGCAAAAAAAAGAATTTGACAGAGTAAGCTAGATCTTCGTGAGCAGAGCAATGGAAACATTTGCATTTCCTTGACAAAATTATAAGGTTATTAGGAGGATATATGAGGGATCAGAGATGAAATTTAAAGTGGGTTGGGTCCTGTCTGATGATTTTGGCTTAAGCAGAGGACTCAAGTAGAGGTGTCCTCTCTGTCTCTGTCTCTCTCTCTCTCTCTCTCTCTCTCTCCTCTGTTATTTGCATTATATTTCAAACCATTAGCAAAGAAAATAAGGGACTCAGAAATTCAAGAATATAATTGGTATGGTAGTCAAGAAAAGTTGGGCCTGTTTTCAGATGACACTATTTTATACCAGACAAAAACAGAAAGGAACACTACACTGTTGGGGAACATATTGAGACAGCGTCAGATCTTTTCGGGATACAAAATTAATGAAGCTAAAACAAAGGCAATATCAGGAAATTATGTACCCACATACAAACTGGTTCAGCAATATCCATATTTAAGGAGCATGATACAATTAAGTATCTAGGAGAATGGATTAAACATTATTCTGGTGTGGCAATTAAGGATATGTGGGAAGAGGCTACACAAAAGAATACAAAAACTGAGAAAATGGAAGCTCTGTTATATGGATATCAATAGTAAGATACAAGCAATTAAAATATTTTTAGTCCCCGTACTCTTATACACAGGTCAGGCATATTTTTATCACCCTGAGGAGAAGTTATGGATAGCAATTAGTAAAGATCTGAAGGATTTTATCCAGGAGGGAAAAACAGCAAGAGTCAAGTGGGAAAAGCTTATTCTTCTAATGGAACAAGGCGGACTGGGATTACCCGATTTGAAGGGGTATTTTACATAAACACAGCTAAGGCTTTGATACATGCAAAACAAAAAAAAAAAAAAAAGTTATGTACTTAACATAACGTTCTGTGTAGTCCATTTGTATTCTTTCTCAACTAATGGGTTTGTATCAGATCCTAGGATCAGACTCGGCCGTTGCTAAAAGCTCATGGCAACCAAAAAAATCTTGAGCTTCTCCCTTACCCATAAATGCACCAACCCGTAAGTTCCCTCAGATCTTGTTTGCCGATTTTTACCAGAAAGGAAATATTTACTATGCATACATAAAGGAGATGTAAAATTGCATGACCTCAATACAGAAAAGAAAAAAAAAAAAGACTACATCTGGAACTCAATATAAAAGGACAATGAGGTCCCTTAAATTCATTCTTTCCAAAGTTTATAAATAGAAAGGATGGGGGTTGGTGGGCAGGAAGTTGAGGAAGAATGAAAATGGACAACACAGATGACACGTTATAATAAGTATGCAACTTCTTTATCTGATGTTGTTAATTTTCATTATACAATTCTTCCTCCAAAACGTGCACGCTGATTGGCCAGCCCAACCAGCGTGCCCGCTGTAAAATCCCTCAATATACTAACGGAAAAAGGTCCGGTCGCCCGGACTTTTTCCGTTAGTATAAAACACTGTCTCGCTATGTTAAGAGTTTAACATAGCGATACAGGTTTAAAAAAAGCAACGCAGATCTCCGTTGCTTTTTTTAAAGCTGTCTCGCTATGTTAAACTCCTTTAACGTAGCGACACAGTGTGTAAAAAGCAACGGAGATCTTGCGATCTCCATTGCTTTTTTTTTTAAACCTGTCTCGCTATATTAAAATGGGTTTAACATAGCGAGACAGCTTTAAAATAAGTAACGGAGATCTCCGTTGCTTATTTTAAAGCTGTCTCGCTATGTTAAACCCATTTAACATAGCGAAACAGTAAAAATCAACGGAGATCTTGCGTTCTCAGTTGCTTTTGCCCACAGCTCTGATGTACTGCGTAGGCATGCGCAGTACATCAGAACTGCCGCGGAATACCAGACAGCTGCGGAAGGGCAGCAAAGAGGCATTATACAATGCCATTATTTAAGAAAAGTAATTATTTCTTTTCTTAAATAATGTCATTGTATAATAGCAATAACCCACTTCTGGGTGTGGGTAATGCGGGATTTAACCATGCTTGTCTTTGTTTGGTCCCTCGGCGCCTCGGGACCAAACCACGCCAACCGTGGTTAAATCCTGCATTACCCACACCCAGGCGTGGGTTATTGCTATATTCTATCCTCAACTGACGGGACAGTGTCCCCAGCTACCTAAATTCCCAGGTTGACTCTAAGGAGGGATATTTGTGAGCACTGCTAAACCAAGTGATGCCAGATCCAATTTATACTGAGTAAAAGTTATGGGGAGTAGCCAAAGTAGCTAAGACGTTGCCATGGATCTAGTTGAATGAGCTTGTACTGGTTATGGTAAGGTAATACCCAATTTTTTTATAAATGAGATGCAAATCAATCAGTTATCCATCTAGCTAAAATTACTTTGGCAACTGGTTTCTCAATTTCAAGTCTGCAAAGGAAACAACTGATCTGTTTTTCTTATGTCTTTTGTCCTATGCAAGTAAAAACGTTATTGGATATTCATAAACTATTAATGTATCATGTGTTTAAATTTGTTAGCAAATTTGGGGAAGAGTACTGGCAAATTAATGGAATGATTGATAATGGATTCTGACACCACCTTGGGAAGAAAGGATGCATTAGTGTGTAATTAACTCTATCCATGTGAAAAATGAAGTCTGGAGGTTTAGAAGATGATGCTTGAATTTCAGAAATTTGTCTAGCAGATGTAATGGCCACTAGAAAAAAAGTTTTCCAGCAAAGATATTTAAGGTCACATTTAGCGCCTGGTTCAAAGGGGGAAATGTACATGTGCCTGCAGTACCATATGAGGTCCCATGGGGGAGTAGGGTCCTTAAACGGAGGTCTTAAAAAGTACAGTACCTCGCATGAAAGCTCTACACAACTTATGAGAGGCTACTGAGGAACCCTCAAATCCAGTGTGAAAGTTTGACATAGCTGCTAACTGAACTTTAACGGTTGAGGAACTAGCTCCTCGTTTAAAAAGTAAGGCCAAAAACTCAAGGATGTTATGTATCGGAGCTGAAAAAGGTTAATTCTGATGTGTCCAGAACATAAATTCTATTTGGGTAAATGGAAAAGATCTAGGTGTTGAAGGTTTATGGGAAGATAAAAGTATATGTAGGGTAGGGAAAGAGAGCATAGTTGTCTGGCTATTGATGGAATTAGAGAAGCCAGGCCGTCAGCCTGAGGTTTGATATGTCTGGATGGATCATGCCCGGTGGGAGAGACAGGATGTCTGGAGTCCGATCCAAAATCCAAGGTTGGTAAAGTAAGCAAGGCCAAAGGAAGGGGAACTAAATCTGTCGAGCCCAGTAAGGTGCAATGAGGATGACTTTGCTGTTCAACATGGCAGCTTTCTGTAGGAATTTCAGAATTAATGGGCTTGGTGGATAGACAAAGTAGAGTGGGGGGCCAATTGTGAATAGCAGAATCCTCTGGGGATTCCCACGTGGGGGTGGTTATGGCAAAGTAGCTGCTACATTTGTTGTTTAGGGGAGAAGCAAAAAGATCGCAGTAGGGTTGACATCACTGACGAAAAATCATTCACGTCACTTGTGAACCCACCTGTTCAGCTTGTCTGCTTCCCCGGAATGTGCTTTGCTATGAAAAAGCAGTGGGATGAGATCACCCAGTGCCACATTCTAACTGCTTCTTGACACAAGGGATAAGGATCTGGTACCTCCTTGTTTGGTACATCAACAAACTACTGACATATTCTTAGTTTGAAACTGCAATAGTCCCCAAAGAAAGAGCATCTTGAAGAGCCTGCAATGCTAAAAGCACTTCTCTCATCTCTAAGACACAGATATGCAAGTCGACATCATCAGGGGGACCAAGTACCTTGGACAGTTTTCCCCAGAAAATGCCTTCTCAACCCAACTGGGAAGCATCCATGGTCATTCATTTTGCCTCAGGCCAAGGCCATAATGGACAGCCTTGTACAACCTGATCTGACTGAATCCACCACCTGAAATCTCTCTTGCATATCCAAGTGGTTTGTGTCAGAGTTGACATAGGTTGGTAAAGTATCAACCACTGTGTTACTTCTATCTGCTGTAGAATTCTCATGTAAAATCAAATCTGGCTAAAGGTACTAGTGTTACTGCTGCTAACACTGATCCTAGAGCTTGAAGGACCAAGCAGGCTGAAATCTTGCTACTGCAGATTTTTCTGACTTGTGATCTTATAGTTTGAACCCTTGAGGGAGGCAGTGAAACTATCATTGAGCTTGTGTTGAACAGTGCTCCTATGCACTCTAAATTATGAGTTGGTTCCAGTTGAGACTTGTAATAGTTTATGGTTATCCCCAGATGAGAACATGTATGGATAGCCTGTTCCTCTGCCTTTAATTAATTGATGCCTGGTCGAGACGGTAATAAGCCAAACATCTAGATATGGAAACACCCAGAATCCTTGCAGTCTCAAGTGAGCTGCTACTAATGCCACACATTTGGTGAACACGCTGGGGACTGTGTCGGAAGTACAACTATTTTCTGGACCATCTGTTCATCTTTATGTGATGGTACTCATCCTGAAGGTCTACTGAGCACAGCCAGTCACTCTTGACCACAAAAGGTATAATGGAATGAACTGCACCAAGTTTCTGATGGTCACATCAAACTGAATTGTTCAAGTTGCTGAGATCCAAAATTGTTTTCCAGTTCCCCGTTTTCTTTGGCAATAAAAAGAATCTAGAGTAAGTTCCAGATTCTAGCTGGTCTGGTGGGACCTATTGAATGACTTTTTTCTAGCAGTCTTTGTATCTGAAATCCTGCGTCTTCCCTGTGACTGGGTAGAACATCGGGGATTGTCCTCAAGATTGGAGTTAGAAGGGAAAAGGGTATTGTATAACCTCTGGAAATAATCCTCTGCACCCAAGTATCTTTTATGTCTAGCCAAGCTCAGTGGTGCAGGGATACATTACCCCCAATTGTCTCCAGAGGTGGAAAACCAGGCATCCTTTCACAAGCGCTGGTAAGATCCATCAAAGAATCAATCGCCAGAACCCTGGTTTTGCGGGCCACCTCTGCCGCCTACTATCACACCAGTCTCTCTCGGATGCTTTTTTCCCCAACATCTCTCACTTTGTTTTGCTTTTTGAGCAACAATATTAAGTGAACTATTTGCTTATTAATAATCTTCTCATTAACACTTAGGCCAAAAAAGTTATGTGGCAGTGTATCCTTACAATGCAAACCTGCAAGAGAAGGCCATTCACAGCTTTTGTTTTTGCTCTTGTGTGTGAGATTTTTCAGTTATGGTGTTTCTCACCACCTGCCACTCTTCACAGAAGTCATATGGGCTGGATGTTCTACATCTGAACTACCACTCATGCACATATCTATGAATTCCTTTTGTGGCACATCAGATATTCAGGGAACTTGGAATAACAACAGACATTCAGACAAGCTCCAGCTACATGGCTTACTTACATATACAACTGGATTATCTTAAAAAGAAACAAATATCTACCCACTTACGTAAAAAACAAATGATAAATCACAGTGTTCATTCTATTTACTGCTCTTTCTTTACACTTTACTTTTCCAAGATATTATTCAGATATCATCTCATATTTGTTTTCTTAGCTGTGAGGTACATTTGTCAGCTCTTAATATTGCGCATTGGACGCGAATTACATTCTTCAATGAATGAAAAATAATGTTGTATTTCTTTCCTAATGGGCAATTTTGCTCAAACCTGCCTTTCACTGCAATATCATTTTGTAACTACCTTACGTGGTCTGTATTTCACTTCAAACTTCTTTAGTATTAAATGTTAATCATATGCAACCTTGGAAGTATCTTGTACAACGGCCTTCTGGATATCCTTTGCAAGACTTTGTGGTCTGTTTTTATCTGAACCTCTCCGTCACATCCATGTTTATGGAATTCCTCACATATATACACTACTACCAACAGTTCTTTTTAAAATTACCCAGAGGGGAAGCGCAGGATGTGAAAACACATTTATGGGGGGGGGGTGACCAAGATGGCTAACAGAGTAGCAACTAGTGAAAGCTTTGTGACCGAAAACTTCTCTGACAGAAAACATAAAATCAAAAAACTTTGAAGATACTTATTGGCTAGTATTATTCACAAATAGTCAGAGAAAAGATTTATAGCTTCAAGTTTATCAAAAGCTGTAATTTTCTTGTTTTTTTGAGAACCTAAAAGCTGTAATTTCCCCCTCAGAATTTTAAATGCTTGTTTAAGAGATGACAGACTAACATGAGCCATGCAAAAATGGTATTAGGGATGGTGTTAAAAAGGCAGTTACTAATATCTAGTATACAGGATGTATTTCTTAAAATGGACAAACTGGATACCAAAATATAAAGTGTCAAGAAGAGTCCAGAAAAAAGTTGGAACATTTTGAAATTCATATGCAACAACAAAGTGCAGAAAATCAGCATTACAGAAGAAACTTTAAATGATCTTGAAGGAAGAATAACTGAAGGACAGTCTCCAACTGAATTTCTTTTAAAACAAAATAACTGGCTCATAGATAAAAGTTGACGGTTTAGAAAATAGACAGAAAACAACATTATATTTTACAGTATAGTGAAAAGTATGAGGAATACAATAGAATAAACTTATTAAACAACCTAGTTATGTAAAATAGTAAATCTACATGAAACTTTATATTTTGGAATTGAAAGGGCACATAGATCCTTGAGAGTACCTTCAAAGAAGGAAAACTCATCACCTTATTCAATTATACTATTTGGAAGCAGATCTTTAATGAGCGTAAAAGCCATGCAGAATATTATATTCATAAAGTAGCAGAAAGAAGTAAGCCAACATGAGAATGAAGAAGAGAGTTTCTGCTGATAGGGATGACTGCATTTAACGGTACATAAAATAGGCAAATGGGGCTAGAATTTACTGTAGAAAACTGTCAAAGGAACCAAGGTACTGGGAGTAAATAAGAGGGGGAAATGCAGAATGAGAAGAATCCGAGAAGACATTTATTTGCACTACAGGCTAAAGAATGTGTATTCTCTATCAGGGATTGATAGCAACAGTATAGACAAAGAGAATAGGGGGATCCTAACTGAAAGGCCAGCACTGGTAGAATTTTTTAGTAGAATACAGAATAAAAGCTGCTGTTAAAAAGAGTTATTAGTAGGGCATATAAAATATTGCACAAAAAACTATAGGAATCAATCAGAAGAGGTTAGACCGACTAGATAAGCAAGAAACAAATGGGAGGACATATGTATGGCTCCAAATCTGTAACAAAGTCTAGAGAATTTAAGATTGTTCTGGAAGCGTCTGCATAGGTATTTTTAAACCCCAAGGGGACACCAGGGAATGGTTTCTTCAGGTAGATGGCAAATGTTGGAGATAGAGAAGAAAGTGGTAACTGGGAACATATATTTCAGGAGTGTAACTAGTTGGCAAACTTTAAAAATTGCCTGCCAAGAACTCTGCTCTCTGTGGGACAGCAAATGGATGTAACTAAAGAAATTATTTTTTTGATCTGGAATACAAAAACTGAATTACCTAAACATAGTAATTTCTTTATAGTGGCTGCCAAAAAGCAATTAAAAATGGAAATTAAAGTCTAAACCAACTGTATTTGAAGTACTGAACATTTCAACAGAATTAAAAGAATTGGAAGTGGGATCTTTACATAAGGATAGCAGCAAATTACATAGAAAAAAATGGAAATTGTGGAAACAAATACATGCAGGATAACAAGTTTGGAGGAGGAGTAAGGTTTAAGGGAAAGCAGTTAATTTGTGTGATTTTGGACGGATAACTTCATAAAAGAATGTATGTGGTGTATCATGTTTGTAACTGGGAATATGTTAATATGGTTTGCATTCTTATATAAAATGTAGGTTTCCCTTAACTAATACTTTAATAAGGGTGTTAAAAAACAAAAAAATGCATGTCCAGCTTACACAAAGATCAAACATTAAAAACAGTATGGTCTACTCCACCTATTAAAATAGGTGAACATGTAGTCAGATCTGACAATGATTGTTCCAGTAAAAGTAATCAGTAAAATTAAAAAACTTAAAAAGAACAACATTAAAGCCACTTTAGTGTTTCTTGCAATAAACAAAACAAAAATGCTTTCTTTCTGAAGGAACTAAAATATTTAAAACACACCTGAGGAGGCACCCACTTTTGCTAAACAAAAATAAAAGCATTATACTGAAGTAATGGATTGGGACAGTATATCCTTCAAGAAACAGAGTGAACTGAACTCCTGGAAAACTGAATCTAAAAATTAAAAAGCTTAAAACAAGCGACTTTTATTCTCCGATTGCAGGACCTTTACTTTCCAAAACAAATAGATTTACACCTTAAGTAAAATGTTTGTATTAGACTTTAAGCTTCAGAACATATGTAAGTATGTATTTATAGACTAATGTAAAACATTTTTCATAATAAGAAATCTAACTGGTTGTACTGTATTTACAGTGAAAGACAATACATTTCATTTAACTAAACTTATAAATGTATTTCTAAATGTTAAATACTTCCTGTAACAGAATGTCATTAAAATTATAAGCAATAGAACTGGTAACTTTAAGAATACACACACTCCAATAACTAATGCCCAAACGTTTTATTCACAATACCACAATAAAATAAAAAAAAAACATCCAGGTCAAGCGCTTTCGTACATCACTTCATCAGAACAAATTCATCACCACAGCCTCATATAATAGATTCAACTAACTCAATTGGGTACAATCCTGTCTTTTAAAGAAACATACAAATGTCATATAAATCCTAAAAGCTTCGAAAACAATGTGCATTTTAACATAGCATTCATACAGACAGAAATAAAACAACATCTTTAAAAATATTTAACAGGTATAATATATATAACTTGAGACCTAAAGTTTTAATGCCCTATATTTTAATTCATGTTTAATACCGATATGCTCATTTAATCCCGGGGTTTCACTAGCATTTAGTCTTAGTTGCCATTTGACTTCAGCCCTCAATAATTTATTATTCCAATCACCACCTCTCAAATCATGGCCTACTACTTCTAATATACCAAACTTAAAACTATGGCAAGGGAACATCTTAATATGTTTACATAATGCATTCTTTTCATCATTTCTCTTAATACTATAACAATGCTCATATATACTTCTACTCAATTTCCTCTCAGTTTTACTTGTATAGAATTGTCCACATTCTGAGCAAAGGGCTAGGTACACCACCCCCATAGTATTACAAGATTCACTCATAAAACTAACCTCTCTATTATAGGGACCCAAAGTAATTTTAGGAACATCAATAATAAACTTACAATAATCACATGCCCCACATCTAGAGGTACATTTTAACTTGTTATTATTACTGGAATAATTATTTTCCAATAAATACTTTAAATTATTATTCATCTTATATGTAAATAGGGGTTTTTCACCTACAGTTGTTAATACCTCTTTATTCCCTTAAACATTGCCCAATTATTTTTAATAATTCTCTGTACTTCCCCTGAGGTTTCACCATATGTTAAAACCATAGCTTGTGAAAAAAGATTAACCTCTTCTAATTTTTTAAAAGGGATTTCCTCGTCCCTACCTAAAAGGGGTTTATATCTCTCATCCCACTGTTCCACAAGTTCTTCCCGAATCTGTGAAACAAAAGAATATGGATAGCCTCTAGCTAAAAACATTTCTAACAGTAGTTGAGTTTCTCTTTTTACAAATTCTATATTAGAGCACATTCTTAGGACCCTAACCATCTGTCCCTTCACTATATTTCTTTTGACATAAATAGGGTGGCTACTCATAAATTCCAGATAATCGTTAGAAAATGTGGGCTTCCTATACAAACTAGACTGAAACCTTTTTAGATTAAAATCCTTAAATAATGTTACATCCAAGAAATTAATACTTTTACTATTTGTGAAACCAGTAAATTTAAAATAAATAGTCACAAACTTGGTTTAAAAAATCCATTAACTTTTCATGTGATCCTTCACCTTTCCATGAAATAAACACACCATCTAAAAACCTTAAATATAGATACTAACAATCCTTAAGGGGCGAGTTAAATAACATAGATTCCCATCTATACATCACCAGATTTGCAAATGTCGGGGCACAACAGTTGCCCATCGCAGCACCCCTAACCTGTCTAAAAAATTCTCCCCCAAAAGTAAAAAAATTATATTATAATTATACAATTATAAATATACAATTATTGAAACCCAATGAACCGACAAAAGAACAGTTACGAATAATTGAGGTGACAAATGTGAACAACCCATATGAAGACATTACTTCTGATGATGGATTAGTATTTTTCTACAAAGGGTTTAAGGATCTATAATTATGCTGGATTAGAGCTGAGTAAAGGTTTGTTTCATTTATTAATGAAAGGGTTAAAATTTGTTCCTACGGCTAAAGAAGATATTAGTAAAATCTTAATAGAACTGAAAATATTTGTTAGGAAACTAAATCTTAAGGTGTTAAAACAGAGATAGTAATGAAGGAAATACACACAAGAAAAAGAATATGATGAGGAAAAAAAGTTGTTATAACCCCCCGTTACTACCTATCCTAAGTTCCTTTGAAAGTGTATGTTCTCAGGAAATATACAAAAAGCTTAATGAACATAAAAGGAGAGTTTTTAATTTGACTAAGGATGAAAAGGTATTGTTAGAGGAAATAAGATGTGATGATAAAGTTAGATATATGAAGCCTGACAAGGGAGGGGGAATGGTTATAGTTAATAATGTGAACTATCATAATAAAATTTTTTGTATGTTGAATGATGGATCTAAGTATGAAATGGTTTCAAGGAATTAAATAAACCTGGCCCATAGGAAGATTAAATTAATACTGGAGGACTCATTATTTCAGGGGGTGATTAATGAGGAAGTATTTAACTTTCTAATAGTGGAACATCCAACCATTCCGCTTGCCTTTGGTATTCCGAAAACCCATAAAGATTTGATAGATCCACCCTATAGGCTTATTATTCCTGGTTTTAATAGTATATTGTATCCATTGGGGGGGTTTTATTGATCGAGTTGTTAAAAGTGCTATAACACCAGTAAAGCATATTTTAATAGATTCCTGGGATTTTTTAAAGAGAGTGAAAAATGAATTTTATAATGACAGTTGTTTATCTACTGTGGACGTTATGGACCTATATACATATCTATTCCCCATGATATAGGTCTGGAAATGTTCCAAGAAGTTTTGGTTATGGAAAGTAGTTTAAGTAATAGTATGATTAATTTTATATTGGAATTGATGGAGTTAGTGTTAAAATATAATTTTTTTTACTTTTGGGGGAGAATTTTTTTTAGACAGGTTAGGGGTGTTGCGATGGGCAACTGTTGTGCCCCGACATTTGCAAATCTGGTGATGTATAGATGGGAATCTATGTTTTTATTTAACTCACCCCTTAAGGATTGTTGGTATCTATATTTAAGGTTTTTAGATGATGTGTTTATTTTATGGAAAGGTGAAGGATCACATGAAAAGTTAATGGATTTTTTTAAACCAAGTTTGTGACTATTTTAAATTTGATAGTTAAAGTATTAATTTCTTGGGTGCAACATTATTTAAGGATTTTAATCTTAAAGGTTTCAGTCTAGTTTGTATAGGAAGCCCACATTTTCTAACGATTATCTGGAATTTATGAGTAGCCACCCTATTTATGTCAAAAGAAATATAGTGAAGGGACAGATGGTTAGGGTCCTAAGAATGTGCTCTAATATAGAATTTGTAAAAAGAGAAACTCAACTACTATTAGAAATGTTTTTAGCTAGAGGCTATCCATATTCGTTTGTTTCACAGATTCGAGAAGAACTTGTGGAACAGTGGGATGAGAGATACAAACCCCTTTTAGGTAGGGACGAGGAAATCCATTTTAAAAAATTAGAAGAGGTTAATCTTTTTTCACAATCTATGGTTTTAACATATGGTGAAACCTCAGGGGAAGTACAGAGAATTATTAAAAATAATTGGGCAATGTTTAAGGGGAATAAAGAGGTATTAACAACTGTAGGTGAAAAACCCTAGTGAAACCCCGGGATTAAATGAGCATATCAGTATTAAACATGAATTAAAATATAGGGCATTAAAACTTTAGGTCTCATGTTACATATATTATACCTTTTAAATATTTTTAAAGATGTTGTTTTATTTCTGTCTGTATGAATACTATTTGATAAAATGCAAATTGTTTTCGAAGCTTTTAGGATTTATATGACATTTGTATGTTTCTTTAAAAGACAGGATTGTACCTAATTGAGTTAATTGAATCTATTATACAAGGTTGAGGTTGTGGTGATGAATTTGTTCTGATGAAGTGATATACGAAAGCGCTTGACCTGGATGTTTTTTTTATTTTATTGTGGTATTGTGAATAAAACGTTTGGGCATTAGTTATTGGAGTCGGAGTGGTTGCTGGATTATTAACTGTTTTTTCCACTCTTCACCCTTGTTCTTTTACTTAAGAATACACACGTTAATAATTTTATTTAGGTTAAACTTTGCTTAGTATGTGTACTGCTGAGTTAACTGAATGTCAGACCCAGGTAATATACTAATTAGAAGTATTGAAGTGCTGATGATTTGGTTTTCTTTGTTCCTGTATAAAGCACATTTCATAGGTAATTTCTGAAGCAATTAACACTTAAAGCCTGAGAACAAACAAAAGAATGGTTTGAAAATGCTCGATTCTTTCTTGCTTTGCTTCCTGCCTGCTCCTTGAGCTGTTGAAGAAAATCTAGGTTAAAGCTCATCCCTAATGTCTGTGAAATTAGGAAGGAATATTCTTTTTCAATTTTATATGTGAGACGTTAATGCAAAATAATATTTTTAAATATTTATTTAGAAGTGAAGAATTGTGAAACAAAAGCCATAGTATAGTAATGTTTTATATGGTGCTTCTGCTGACATCAGTTTTACATTTTGAAGAAAGTTAATAGCTTGTTATCAACTACAACTGTACTGAAAAATAAAGTTAGATGTTTGTTACGGATTAGAACAGATTAAAAGAATTAATAAATGAGGAAGTTAGATGAAATTAGAAGCTGCTGTGTGTTGTCATTTTCACATGATGTAATCAAAGTCTAATGTCAGGATATGAAGCTTAGATCAGAACAGCAGTTAACAATGACTAAAAAAACAGACATTCCAATTAAATAAGGAGGAATTCTATATGTAGTCAAGATTGCGTAGTACTATAAATCAGTAAAAGAGTAAACATATGACCATGCAAATGCATAAAGAATGAAATATCTACTATGCAAGATTAATAAAGGAGCAGTATCAGTAAGTAAGAAATAAATACAAACAGAGAGCTGATGATTAAAGTTCTTTGATGGAAGATTTTAGAAATAAATATATAAAATAAGGTAGAATATTATTGGCCAAACCGAGAAAAAATATTTGAACAAATTGCTTATAAAACATATATGTATTGCATATACCTGCATGTGGCAGAAATGTGAATATACAAGATATCATAATTTACATAGACTATCATGCAAAAAATGCATGCAAATATCCTGAAAGCTGAAATTTGAAGCTTGGTCATGTGAACTTTGAAGATTTTTGCATATTGTATGTCATTAGATTCACTAAGACTACCAGAAATAACTCACTTCATAAGTCAAAGCTGAACTGTGAGTGTATTGCTGAATTACTACATCATCCACCTTTAATAGAAAGTAAAGTAGATTTTTCAATAATTTTGAACCAGGGAAAGAAGAATGGGATTTGACTTAAGCACACTGTAATGTTTAAATATAAATACAGTATAGACTGCATTTTTTTTTTACTCCACAGTAAACAGCACAACATTCTTTTTGACTTCAGTAATGTACATGTTTTTATAAATTAGTTCAATAAGCTAAAGGATTTTTAAATGCTTAGATAATTTATCATATTAAGTGTTACACAATTTTAAGACACTTTACTTATAAAAACAGTTTAGAGCTTTTATTAAATCTAGAACATATATATATATATATATATATATATATATATATATATATATATAGATAGGCATTTATTTTCCTTTTGTATAACAGTTTAGTATGATTAAGATATATGTAAACTTACTGGTGACAAAATCTTATCTTTTCAGGTCTCGCTCTATTTTTGCTTATTTAGAGATTTAGTTATAATGTTGAATGAAGTATACTACTATTACATAAACAGGTATATTGTTGGATTTAATATTTGTGATCAATAGAAGAGCATTATTAAAGATGTATGTAGTAATGAGGGGAATAGTTTTAAATGGCAAAATATAAATCACTAAATTAATAGCATCTTATTTTTAATTTTTATATATTATTATACTAATTAATTTGTAAGTCAATGTAGCTTTTGGCTAGTTTTTTTAAATGAATGTTTTAGGTATTGGTAAGTAGAGACAGTAAAGTAGTTTGTCTATTTGATGTATACATTTGTTACAATTAAATATAATAGCAAACCCTATACACTAGCTAATTTTTACTGCATTCATGGAATAGGTGCAAGATTGGCTAAAGATCACAAACTTACTAAAAATTAAAACTACCCTTCTAATGAATTTGTTTAGGGAATTTTAACTGCTTATCTACTATAGAAGGTACAAGTGAACAGAAAAACACAAAATTCTGGCAACAGCTAAAGCACTAAATACGTGGATTAGTAATAATTTAGCTGATTTAATAGTAAAAGCAAATAAGTCAGTGTTCTTCACTCATTATTCTTACGTGGATGGGACTCAAACTAGAAAATAGATAGGATTTGTGCCTCTACTGATTTACTTAATTTACTTAATAAAGTGAATTATTTTAAAACTATGCTGTGTGTCTCATCTAATCATAATTAGCCAAGTATTAATACACTAATGGATAGAATGAAATTTCAGATTTATACAGTCCCAGTACACATGATGAATTAAAAAGAATTTAAGAGTTACGTTAAAGAACAAATTGAGGTTTTTTTTGTTTTTTTATATCGTCAAATGATAATGGTCAGGTTAGCAAATTTATGAGACTCCTTAAAATAAATATTAAGGATAGAATGGGAAGATTGGCTAACAATAAAATGAGAGAGATAAGCAGGTGTTAGAAATACAAGATGAAATACACAAAGCGAGGTTTGAACAAAGGAATTGATACTGAAATTAAAAATGAAATGACAAAATATCAAAACAGTTAACACAAAGTAAAGATCACTTCAGAAAAAAAATTTGCGCAGTTAAGTGAAGACTTCAAAAAATATACCAAGATTAATCAATAGCATTAAGAGGTTAAGCAAAAAGGATTTCCAAGAAGGTTGCACATTGAGTAACAGCTTAATTCTAGCTCTCCCAGTGTGAAACAGAAACTCAGCAGAGAAAGCCAGTGGACTTGTATTTTGGGGGAAATTTCAGTAACTGGCTAATAATCACACGGTCTGGATGCCGGGGAAAAAAGAACTATAGAGGATCCGAAAGAAAATCAGCTACAAAAGGTGAAAAAAAACAAATACTAGGAAGAGTACTGCAGCAGTTCAGCAAAAAGCAGTGCAAGCTCCAACTAGGACATCTAGCAACCTAGAGACAAGTATAAGACAACTACACACAGACCCAACTAAAATAAATAAAACACTGATGGAGTATATCCACTCAAACAACAAAATGATGGAAAAATGGAAGAAACTTTATTCAGATGAGGCAATAAACTGCAAAAATCAGAGGGTGAAATGAAGAAAAAGGCTGGCTGAATATGAGACTGCTAAAGAGGAGACGTTTCAAAAATAATAGAATTAGAGGACAGAGCACATAGGGAAAAACCTGAGATTTTCAGCTGTGCCAGAGAAGCTGGAAGGCCAGGAACAGACTGCATTCATTTTATGAAAACACAGATAAGCAACTGGACTGGTATTTCACAGCAAGAGTTGTTAATTGAAAGGGCACATTGTATGTATGCTCCAAACTTCCAACAAAAGGTGAGCCGTGGAACAGAAGGAGATTCATTTCTTTTTCTTCTGGTAATAAAGACCACAGACAAACTGTGCAAGTGAAACCTTTACCAATGTTTCAATGGAAAATGGTTTTGAGACGAGGAAAAAAACAACAAGAGTTTAATAGAAGAATTGAGAGTACGTTGGAAATGAAGCAGAGACAGGATTTGGGAGATGGAGATGAACAGGAATAAAACCAGTAACTTGGAAATTGACAAATGTGGGATTACAAAGCAATAATTACATTTGTAAAACACTACAGAACACGAAAATCTGGAAATATTGGACTTGTGTTTTAGAGTCCCCTACAAGTTTAACAAAGTCAATGTCCTACTTAATTTCATTAATGTTTGGAAAATACTTGAGAGGGGAAGAAAAGTGAGAAAGTTAACCAAGTAAAAATAAAATGTTCTTAATAGTAATAATTTTTACAGTGCAGGATTTCTTTGCATGCTATAAAGTAAAGTTTTCTCAGTTATTTATTTATTTATTTTTTTTTAAGTGTAATGGAGATACTACTGTAAAAATGTGCTCCTTCTACTCTTCTCCCTTGTTCAGTTTTACGAAATGTAGGCACTGCAATATAAAAAAAAGAAAAAAGTCTGGTCAAATGAGCATGACACAAATCGATGTACTTTTTCTCATTCCTGCATAGGGGAATGACTGGATTAAGGCCCTTAGCTTGATCTAGTAACAAGTTTTAACAGAAAGCAAGTAAATGAAAAAGAACATAGATTATAAAGCCTTTTTCAAGCAAATAAAATGTATGCTTAGTAACAACGTTGTATCCGGTCCTCACATCTCCATGGAGTTAATCCGATAAACAAAAATGGCCAAGAGAAAGTTTTCTGAAAGCATTAAAGCATGTTCCCATCTGGAAGAGCTATAAAGATGACAAAACCAGACAGCACTTATAAACACAGGCTGTATCAAGCATCTTAGCATGAATAAACTCTTTTAGGCTAACCCATGTCTGCGAGTGTGGCTGTCCTTTTGGGACACTTGTTCCTATTAGGAAGATAAAACGTCAATGTTTGAAGACATACATAGTTGTGTGTAGTATTAATAGGTTTTAGAGGGTATTGCAGGCACAATTTTTTGAGGGCTTTCAATAAAACAAAGTTTTTAAGATGTGACAGGATCAAATGGATAGGACAAGATACTGTTTAAAAGATCAACCTACCAAACAGTGCATGTATGTAACACAAAAGCTGGAACTAGACAGTTAACAAAAAAGCTGTTATACTTACAAGGTGAGAATAACTTTTTAACAACGATGCTTACTGTCATGTCTTTAAATGTCAGTGGTCTCATAGATGAATACAAAAAAAATAAAAAAAAAGAAGGAGTAGTAAACTATAGTAAAAATGCAGAATACAAATTGCTATGCTACAGAAGGCACACTTGGAAAGAAATTAATGTGTGGATTTAA
This sequence comes from Protopterus annectens, assembly GCF_019279795.1. Lineage (NCBI taxonomy): Eukaryota > Metazoa > Chordata > Ceratodontiformes > Protopteridae > Protopterus > Protopterus annectens. Next base: position 1,744,864,871 of record NC_056735.1, read on the forward strand.
TAAATAAAAGGTTTTCAGGGTGGTTATTCAGAAAAATACCCGGGACAAAAGAGGAGTACTTATGTTAAATTGCAAGAGGAGCTCCAATGGTGGATGATAAAAAGATAACAATGGTAGATTTGTAGTACAAAAAGGGCTACTGGCAAGGTATGAGGATTACACTGGTATGCAATTAAATTCTACCTGAAACTACTATAATGGAGCTTAAGAAAATTCTGGAAGAAATAATCAGCTTTCAGCAAGAAATATTACTTGCAGGTAGGGACTGAAATTTGATTTGCAGCAGTAAAGATGCATATGGGGGACCCAGAACAGAAAATGTAATAAAGACTGGCAGATTTTTAAAGAAATGTATGAAAATATTTGGCATGGAAGATGTGAATTCAATAGTAAGAGTGGTATGGCGAATTTACATATTTCAAAGGAACATGTGCATTTAATTGAAAAAAAAAAGTCTTGATACGTACAACATAACTATTTCAGATCATGCAGCAACAACAAAAATAAAAATGCAAGGTATGAAAATAAGAGACAAAGGCACTTTCCCCACCTATCTGTTGAAAAGACATGAATGTAAGGAATGGGTAGTGGAAATGATTCTGCAGCTATTAGAGAAGATAGAAATTTCTTCTGAAAATATAGCTAGGGAGTAGGATAAAATAGGATGGAAATAAAAGAAAGGGAGATATGGTTAAGAAGCAACAAGAATTATTGGGGCTGACAAATGTAAAGTATTACAAACTAGGGGGAATCTCACATAACAAGAAGAGGAGTAACTGCAGAATGCTGAACAGAAAATAAGGGATTACCTTGATAATGTGCATGAGTTTGGAAAGATACTGTTAAGCAACTGTTTTTTGATCACTCTAGAGCGTGAAAACATTTTAGCACAATGACTCCGGCAACAGACAGTAGAACGGGCTGTCACCAGTCCTATAACAAAAGATCCTCTAGAGGTATTAAAAATATTTTAGAAATTCTATGAATGTTTGTATAAAGCAGGGAAATATGGAAATCAAGAAAAAGTACAAATGGAAACGTTTAGGGATGAACTAAATGTGCCAAGGTTAGCAGTAGATGAGGCTCAATTACCAACAGGATAGACTATATATATATATATATATATATATATATATATATATATATATATATATAAATAAAACCAATCCACAGGGAAGTCCTCCTGTGGACGTTTGGATGCAAGAATGTAAACAAATTATAAAATGCTGTTAAAACCTTCCACATCTTTAAAAGTAGAAGTACCAACATCCTGGAAGAAAGCGGTGGTAGCTATAATACCTAAACACGGCAAAGAAACATCAGCTCTAGCTACATACAGGGCCATTTCAATACTAAACTGCTATTATAAAGTGTTTATGTCTATAATGGCTAAAAGGATGGCAAAAGTGATGCCAAAATGGATAAACATGCATCAGTGTGGTTTTGTGGAGGGGAGGCAAATATTTGACAACATTAACAACACTTGATTATCCAGAGGGAAGAAGAATGTAAGAAAATACCATTACTGTTTGTGGCTCTTGATGCAGAGAAAGCATTTGACAGAGTAAGCTGGGACTTTTATGACCAGGGCAATAGAAACATTTGCATTCCCTGATAAAAATTATAAAGTTGATTAGGAGGATATACAAGTAATCGGAAATGAAAATTAAAGTGGATGGGTTCCTCTGTGACAAGTTCTGCTTGAGTAGAGGAACCAAACAGGGTATCCTCTTTCCCCTTTGTTGTTATTTGCATTATATTTAGAACTACCGGCATAGAAAACAAGGAACTCAGAAATTCAAATATATAATTGTTGTGATAGTCAAGAAAAACTGGCTCTATTTGTAAATTATATTATTTTATTCCTAATAAAACCAGAAAAGGGCATTTCAGTGTTGTGGAACATTTTAAGACCGTTAATCTTTTTGTGATACAAAATTAATGAAGCTAAAACAAAGGCAATTGGTGTAAATGATGTACCCACATACAAACTGGTTTAGCAATATCCATATTTATGGGGACATGATCAAATGTAGTAGTTAGGTGTATGGATTAAAAATGATTCCAGTGTGGCAGCTAAGGGTATGTGGGAACAGACTAAACAAAACAGGATACTAAAACTGAAAACTCTGTAAAATGGATATGGATAATAAAATACAAGCAGTTAAAATGTTTTTAGCCGTTTTAGTCACATGGGTAAGGCATATTTTTTTTTTTTTAAATCAACCAGAGGAGAGGTTGGGGATAGCAATTAATAAAAGACCTGAACCATTTTTACTTGGGCGGGGAAGATGGCAAGACTCAAGTGGAATACGCTCATTGTTCCAACAGGACAAGACAGATTGGGATTACCCAATTTTAGGGGGTATTTCAGAGCTACACAATTATAGTATTCTGCTTGCGCTATGCATAGGAGCTTTAATTCAAAGTAGAAAGAGATTATGATGAAACGGGGAAAGCTCAAGAAAAAGGAGAGACTGGGATTTTGGACACAGACCTTAAAGAATAACAATAAGCATACATCATATTATATTAAAAGTATTCTAAAAACGAAGCCACCACAAGAATGGAGAAAGGAGATTCTGCCGATAGGGGTGACTGCAATTAGGGATACAGACAATAGGAAGCTGGAATTTATTGGAGAAAATTGGCAAAGAAACCAAGGCACTGGGAGCAAATAACTAGAAAGGGAAGACGCCGAGAATGTATTTGGACTGTATGTTAGAGATTCCCTTGCCTTCCCTATTAACGGCTGTTATCAGAGTACAGGCAAAGAGAATAAATAGGGGGTCCTAAATGAAAGGCCATCACTGGTAGAGTTTTTAGTAGAATCTAAAACAGAAACTAGTGTTAAAAATGAATTAGTACACCATATAAAATATTGCAGGATAAATATAAGAATCAGAGGAGATTAGAAAGGATTGGGAAGAGAGACTGGATAAGCAATTCACAAAGAAACAATGGGGGGTAATATATGCACGCAAGAAAATCTAAAATATTTAGCATTTTATCTTGGAAATGTTTGCTTAGGCGTTTTACACTCCAGAGAATTTTTCTTCAGATAGACAGCAAATGTTAAAAGGTGTGATGGGGAATAAAGAGGTAATTGGGAATATTTTCTGGGAGTGTAATGACTTGGCAGACTTTAGATTAAAGATTTCCTGCAGACTCCACGATCAGAGATACTACTTAAGCAAACTGGTGTACATACGGAAATTATTTTTCTGGCCTATGATACAGAATTGGAATTGCCTAGACATAGTAAGGCCTTGCTGAGTCTAATTATGACAGCTGCCAAAAAAGCAGTTATTAGACAATGCAAACTAAAGTCTAAACCAACTGTACTAGTAGTGAATATAGTAACACAGATAAAACAACTAGAATTTGTATCTTTAGAAAAGGGTAGGAGCAAATTACATAAAAAAAAGTGGGAATTGTGGGATCAATGAGCTATGTAATGGTTAACTTTTAACCTATCCAATCATTGTTAGTCGTGTATAATGTTTGCAGCTACAGTTGTGTCGGCACGGTCTGGAATGTATAATGTTTGCAAGTGAGATTGTGTCACCATGGTTTGTCATTTATATAAAACATAACGTGGGCTGTGTCATATGATAAATTAAGATGTTTCTTGTTGAGAAAAAAAAAAGTTAGTTTTTTCCCCTTTCGTTTTATATACAGGTCATGCATTTGTGTTTTTAATCAACCAGAGGAAAACTTCTGGATGATAATAAAGAGTCGAATGAATTTACTGTAGGGGGATGACAAAGTATTAAATTGGATAAGCGGATTCTTCACATAGGGCAATATAGTTTAAGATTACCCAGTTTGAAGATATGACACTTAATTGCACAGTAACACAAGCAAAAAGTTATAAATCTAAGTGTAAATGGATAATGATGAAACAGGGAGTTTGAGAAATAAGAAGTAAGATTTTGAATGCAGGTCCCCAAGATGAATATGTATATAACCATATGGAGTAAAAGTATTTGAAGAATTAAGCAAACATGGAATGGAGTAAATAGATTTTCCCCAGTAGTGATGACTGCAAGTAGGGGGTACAGAAAATAGGCAAGAGGGGAGATGGAACTAACAAAGAATCACTTTACTGGGAGCAAATAACAAGGGAGGGGAAGGTATTACACTAGGATGAGGCTAAACACTTGTTAGGGCTGCATACGGAAGGTTGCTTTTATTCGGTTATCAATTTTTGCTAGGGAAAGCAAACAGAAAGAGATAAGGGAGTGTGTGTACAGTGAAAGATCAGTTGTGGTAGAGTTTTGAGTCTAAAACAGAAGCTACTGTTAAAAGGGATACATTTGTAGAGAATGGCATGGCAATTGACAAAGAACAGTAGGAAGACATCTATACTGCTCCCAAGTATGCAAAGTCCAGGAGGTTTAGTTTTTTTTTTGTTTTTTTGCACAGATAATATTTAAGGTCTACAAGAGGGTAGTGAGACCAGCTATGTTATATGGGTTAGAGACGGTGGCATTGACAAAAAGGCAGGAGTCAGAGTTGGAGGTGACAGAGTTAAAGGTTTTGCATTGGGTGTGATGAGGATGGATGGGATTAGCAATCATTATATTAGAGGGTCAGCTCAGGTTGGACGGTTTGGAGCCAAAGCGGCGAGATTGCGTTGGTTTGAACATGTGCCGAGGAGGGATGCTGGCTATATTGGGAAAAGGATGATAAGGATGGAGCTGCCAGGTAAGATAAGGTTTATGGATGTGGTGAGAGAGGACATGCAAGTGGATGGTGTGACAGGGCAAAATGCAGAGGACACCCACAACGGGGGGGGGGGGTGATTTATACACTCAAATCAGACTTCAGGGAATTTTTCCTCTGGAAGACAGAAAATGCTGGAGATATGAGGGGAGAGAAAAAGTAGTAATTGGGAACTTAATATTCCATGCAGAGTATTTTCTCGGAAATGTTGGGGACAAATAGGTGTAACTAAGAAAACAATTATGGCGAGCTGGGATGCAAAATCTGAATTACCTAGACAAACAAGTTGAATGCTACTGGCCGACAAAAAATACAGCAACTAGAAAATGGAAATCAGTACTTCGGTTACAGTTGGTATATATATTTTGAATATTGTTGAAGGTGGTATCTTTAGAAAAGGGAAGGCAGAAATGTACAAATAAATGGAATTTGTGGGTACAATACATGCAGAATCATATCCAGGAGGTAGAGAGGTTTAAAGGAAGGCAGGATTAAGGAAAGTATGTAAAGCTTAAGTAAATTAACATTTTTAGAAAAAAATAATGTATAATCCATGAAAATAATGTTCTATAGCTTGTTTTCTCTCGGACACATTTGTACACGAAATTATGACGACTCAATACTTGGCCTCGATTACATAGATCCCAGGTTAAAAACAGTTCAAAGTGGATTTTTGAAATTTTATGAAAACTTGTATAAAGCAGGAAAACGTGGAACTCCGGAAAGAGCACACATGGGAATATTTCTGGAAGACTCAAGTATGCCAATATTTATGGAAGACTCAAGTATGTCAAGGCTAGAGAAGGCTCAGCAATTAAGAAAGGAGATGAGAAAAAAAATGGTGATATATAATTAATCTGCAGGGTGCTGTGGAACATTGAGACAGTTCCAGGTTTTTCGGTATATAAAATGAAAAAAGAAAAGTTCCTCACCAAAAGGATAAAGGGTCTCAAAAATATGTCTTATGCTGCCCGACTGAAAGAACTCCAGCTCTATTCAGTCGCTTACCGCTTGCTCAGAGGTGACCTGTGCCTGACATACAAGGCCATGTCAAACCCAGATTTGATGAACATGCTTCACCTCAAAAAATCTAGATCCCTCAGAACTACAAGGGCGGGAGACTTAAACCTTGACACGGTTATTAATAGGACGTGCTGGAGGGACAGATTCATCACCCAGAGACTCCCTATGCTGTGGAACAAAATCCCGGTACATGCGAGGCAGAGCACCTCGCTGGCCTTGTTCAAATGAAATCTTGACCAATGGATGGGAGATTGCAGATATACCCCAGGGATTACCTCAGTGTCACTGCTTAACAGAGGCACAGCAAAATAATGGGCATAGTTTCCTTCAAACTAAAGGGGTGGCGAAAGCCACAAAACTCTGGGCTAGGCTTATAAATGCCCTTGGGCAGATAGCCTAGTATGAACCTATGAACCTATAAAGGCTATAGCTGTAAATTATACACCCACACATGAACTGAACTGGTTCAGCAATACCCATATTTATGGGGACAGGATAGAATGAAACATTTAGAAAAATGTATTAAAAAGGCAGTTGTTATGACAGCTAAGGATATGTGGGAAGAGAATACACAAGCTTCCAGTTCCTCAATTGTTGTGTTGTTTATGGCTATGGATAGCAAGATACAAGCAATGAAAACATTTTTTTGTCACTTTAGTTTTATATACAGGTGAGGCATATTTTTACCAACCAGAGAAGAAGCTGTGGATAATTATGCCTTGAAAGACTATCTGGAAGAGGAGGAAGGCAAGGATCAAGTGGGATAAGTTTATCCCTGCAATAGAACAAGGTGGTTTAGGATTTCCTGATTTGAAAGGATATTTTAGAACTACACAATTAAGGCTCATATACACAATGCAAGCAGAAACCCAGCATTCAACATGGAAAGGGATGATGGAATGGGGGGGGGTCAAGAACTAAAGAGAAAGTGGAATTTTTGATGCAGATCCTTAAAAAGAGCAACAGCCATAGAGAATATTACATTCATAAAAGTAAGAAACAAGTATTTTTGATAACTGAGTCAATGTGAGAATGCAGAAAAGAGGTTTTGCTGATAGGGATGACTACAAATAGGGTTAGAGAGGTTAGGCAAGAAGGGCCTGGAATTTACTGAAGAAAACTGGCAAAGTAACCAAGCTATAGGGAGTAAATAATTAGAGGAAAAAATAACAGAATGGGAAGAGGAAGAGGCCAAGAAGACAGGCAAGAGGCTAGAGACAGCCTTCCTTAACACAGATTGATAGAGTATAGGCAAAGAGAAAGGGATATGTGAATTTTAATTGAAAGGCTTCCTTCTGGGAGAGTTTTTAGTAGAATGCAGAGCAGAAGCAGTTATTAAAATAGGGATAAATCAGTAAGGCATACAAAATATTGCACTACAAGAATCAGAGGATAATAGAAAAGACTGGATAAGCAATTTACAAGGGAATTATGAAAGGACATAAGGAAACAATGGGAGGGGGGCATATTTATGTTTATTTATCTAACATTTGTTTACCATGAAAGTCCAACCTGGAACAAAGCCAGTTTTCAGTGGAGGCCTGGGGAGAAATGCTCCAGACACGTCTTTGAATTGTGGGAGGAAACTCACACAAACGCAGGGAGGACATGCAGACTCCGCACAGAAGGCACCCCAGCAGAGAATCGAACCGGAGAACCTACTGCTGTGAGGTGACAATGCTACCGCTGCACTGCCATGCTCTCAAGTATGCAACAAAATCTAGAAGATTTCAGATTTTTGCTTGGAAGCGTTTGCATAGGTATTTTTATACCCCAAACAGACTCCAAAGATTTTTTCCTCAAGTAGATGGCAAATGTTGGAGGTGTGACTGTGAAAAAAAGGCAACTGGAAACGTGTTTTGGGAGTGTAATGAGCTAGCAGACTTTAAAATACTCTACACAGTACTGTCATAAGTACTGGGTGAGCAAATAAGTGTAACTAAGGAAATTATTTGAGTTGAGACACAGGATCTTAATCGCCTAGACATACTATTGCCTTAAATTTAATTCTGGTGGCAGGCAAAAATAAACAAGTACTAGAAAATGGAACGCGTAGTCTAAAACAATTGTATTTGAAGTAGTGAACATTGCAGACAGAGATAAAATAAATGGAAGTAGGAATCTTAGAAAAGGGTGGGAGCAACTTACATAGAATATTTTGGAGGATTGAGGTTTAAGGAAAGACAGGAATTAAGCAAATTATGTAATCTTGTTATGTTCTTTTCTGTAACTATCAGTCCTTAACTTGTATAATTTATGCAACTGGAAATTTTTTAATAGCTGGTTTGCCTGTGATAATGTAATAAAGGTGAAAACAAAAAAGTTAGATAGAATTCCAAAATTATTGATTAAAATATCATTAATGGCGTTAACGTGCATATTAAAGGCCTTGAACAGGTGAAGTGCAAAGCTTAGAGACGATTTAAGGAAAACTCAAAATGAAAGCACCTGCACATGGCACTACTGTCTAGTAACGTGTGATTAATACAAGATGCACACTATGATATAACAAACTATTAGATGGCAATGAGGTTGAGGTGGGTACGAAAGCTCACAATTTTCCAGCAATTTTTGCAAAGCATTACAGCACTTTCCATTAAAATTATATGCAAATTTTCTAGTGGCCCTTCACACAGGCAACTGGTGTATTTACTTGAAAACTTATACCTCCTACTATGCTAAGCAGCATCTTCGTTGATCTAAATACTACGATATGAAAAGCTAGTTAAGTTTGCATATCTGTAATTTGTTTTTAAGCACTTTTAAAACTCTTCTGTTGTTCAGAGCTCTATCCCCATGCTATCCTTAGACTAATACCTTTCATTGTGATACAGTTATCTTATACACTCAGCACAATACTTTGCAAGACATTACATCATTATTAGAAGATTCTGTAAAGCCTGGTTATCTTATGGCTCTGGCATTTGCAAAACAACTGACCTTTTGTGCATTGCATTCCAATCCTTCTCAGACAACAAAATATAACCCATATATTTAATTCCAGTCATTCATGTATAATTTCCACTTGTTTAACCTGACATAACGCTGCCTTAGTCTTTCTGGCAGTTGATCAGTTTGTCTTGTTCTTTTGTCAGACTCCACACTGATATATCATTTATTTTTAGAACACCTGGCAAGCCTTCAATTACATGCGTTACAGCTCTTCAGAAAACCTATGGTGCTGACAAGACACCAAACAGAAGGCTAAGGATTTTGTACTTTTCTAATGATATACTTAATGCATACAATTTAGAGCTTTCTTTGCTAGCTCTATCTGCTAGAATATTTGGATTTCATCTAGTAATGAAAAAAAACTTAGAATTTGGTATTGTTGATACAACTTCCTCAATAAGTGATGGGGATGAACACGTTGATCCTCAAGATCTTAATAAGTTTATGGTGCTCTTTTATGAGTCAAGCTTGAAAAAATGGGGTATGAGAAAACTACTTTTTTGTGAAAAACCAAATCTTACATACTATTCCAAATAATCTACCAAGCTTATTCAAACAAATCCTTATAACAATATGTGCCCTAATCAAGTACTACATAGCCAAAAATTGGTTAGATAAATCCATGATCTCTTGGGAAAACTTCAAAACCCTAGCTGTCAGATTCATAAACTGACAAATCCCCTAATAAAATCGCATATTTTCAAAAATATTAGGGTTATCTTTTAGATACAATACTAAAAAGACTAAAGCCACCCCCCCCCTTAACCCACTTACCTATACTCCAAACAAACAGTATAACAGGTTTCAATTAATACTCCCCACACATTCTAGCACTCTCTCTCACTTTTAACAAACTTCCTCAGCTTCCCAGAATACCTTAAACAAAAAAAAAGTTACCACTTCATCTGAAGGCCTTTTGCAAATGTAAATTAACACAATTCTTTTTCTCTTTTTTTCTTTTCTGTCATCCCAATTAGTCCACAGCTTTTATGACAGATGTTTCTTTTGTTGATGTGAAACTTCTCAACTGATGTTGCATTGAAACAGCAATTAAATAAATAAAGAGTGGCATCTAATGTAAATAGCGTTGATAGGATTAGATGTTGTAGTTAAGAATTTTCGTTTTATCTAGACTCACTTCATATTGACAACATTATGGATACTCACAGGAAAGTTAAACAACTTTAGAATATAAAAAGAGTTGACTTTTAAACGTTTTACTTTTTGTAGGTCAACATTTGCATTTTCTTCTGGTTACTCCAATCCAATGACAACTGTTTTTTTGTGGTACACCTTAAAAAATGTACCTTTTTGTTTGCACCACGGTTTTAAAGTCAGCTGTTGTTGATAACTTCTGAATTGCTGCATTCATAAGGATCCTTTTTTTCTGTCTAGCTTAGCATATCAAATGCCCTATTCCCATTTAGAATGCTACTGTCCAATATGTATCCAAGTTTTGCTGTCTGTATGTGTTTTTGCAGTACTTTTCCGTTAAACCCCTACCACACGTCTCGCCGTATTCGAAGACAAGGAAGACTCAAAGGTCTGTGACAGAGTTGTTGATTTGTTAAATGTTTTATCCAGCTTTTTAGGTAGAATCTGGTACTTCTGTCTTGCAAGCTGAGTTTAGAGATGTATAGATACTGCATGCAGATCTTGGGGCATGTTTTAGTTTAGTTGGCTAAGCTAGGTTAGTCTTAGCATCATGCATCCCTCGTAGTTTTTCTTTTTCTGTTTGACTGCAGCATCAGCTACTTTAGCAGCAAGTAAAATGGATGGTGAACTGTTGCTTATGTGCATCTGGAGAAAAAAAAATGATTACCCTCGTAAATGAGAGTTGAAACTTGTTTTGCAGCTGGTAGTACTTGTTCAGGAAATGGACGCATAATGTGCTTCCTCTATTCGTTTATTTGTTGACATTTTCTTACCGGAAAAGTCCGACTGGGCACACAAGTGCCCTTTGGAGAGAGAAGCTCCAAGGTGTCAAAAGTAATGTAGTCATATTAACAATAACAAATTTTATAATACAGGTTAAGCGATTCGGTGTTTTAAGTTATAACATTAATAAGCTCACAACAGCATTGCGAGATTTGCCACTGCCTCTCCATATAAAACACATCACTGTCTGAACCTCTCTAACCTAGGATGGCTTGAATTACCCCACCTAATACAGTACTATCAGCTTACAATTGCCCACAAAGCCCTTTACCATCCAGAAAACATACCCATGCTCTCCACCCTTATAAAACCCTACCACAACTTAAAAGCCTTACGCTCTTCCAATAAAATACTGATTCAAACTTCTCTTGCAAAAAATACAGCAGGTGACTCCATACTTTCCAACTCAGTTGGCAAAATCTGGAACTAACTTCCTCTAGACATTTTAGCCCAGACTTCCACTACACTATTTAAGACTAAACTAAAACTCTTTCTTACTAAACACTGGCTTTGCTCTTGCATCAATCCCAGTTGAGCTAGCTCCTCTTACACCTCCTATTCTCCCCCTTTATCCCTCATACTTTCTCCTACATCTATTTCTTCAATCTAAAATTTTTGTTTTCCCTAGGACCTGAAATATTACTATCTTAACTAAATAACTTTATTTCTCTAGTAACACTCTTCTTAACTTTTCTTAAAAAGAACTTAATTCTTCTCTCCCTTTTCTTCCCTTACCTATACTTAAACATTTTCCTTGTCTCTCTATCCCCCTTTTTTGTAACTTACTGAAATTGTTGCTACTGCCTTTCTGATTTGTTAGTTATATCCTTTTTTTGATTTTTCAACCATTGTTAATTTTTTTTGTATTGTTACCATGTAGTAGATAGCGGAGCTTTTCTCCTTGGGCCTCCACTGAAAATGGACTTGCATCCAGTTGGACTAGCCCGGTTAACAAATGTAAATAAATAAAATAAATAAATAAGACAGGTGATGAAGGATGTTGGCTGTCCCAGATGAGGAGCAGGAAAGGATGTAAAGCCAGGAGGGAGGGAGAGAGGAAGTATTTTTTGGTAATAGTTTGAAAAGATGGTGCCTAATAGGGTACTTCTCCGTTAAAAAGCTGGACAAAACATTTAACGAATCAAAACTGTCACGGACCTTTGAGTCTTCCTTGTCTTTGACAAATACGGCGAGACGTGTGGTAGGGGTTTAACAGAAAAAGTACAGTTTTTGCTAACTGGGTTATTGCTTCTTTCATCTATATCAAAAATCAAAATTTTTTTGGGGAAAAAAAAAAAAAAGATCTTAAGTTAATACAAATGCAAATCTCAGATGTTTCCTTTACAACAGTGATCATACCACTAACCCATTCTGCTAAAATTAATTGGTTTATTGAAACCTAGGCTTTCAATTTCCTTCAATTATGTGCCACTTTTCCTTTAAGAACTACTTCTACTATCTTTGCATGTATCCGACGTATCATGTTTTTACCTGTATCAGATATCCCGTCAAACTTTCAAACCCTGTAAATACATCAGTAGAGCCACACAGAATTTCAGTGTGCCTCTACACAACATCTGAAACATTTCTGTGACTATGTGAAATGATTTGAACATGAGACTTATTTGGTTTTATACTGTAAAGTGTTTTTACCATACACAATTTCTCACAAGCAAGGCCAGTTATTAAGATAATTAACTTCCTTTTAGTGTTACATTACAAAAGATTTAATTATCCCACAATAGAGACTTTTTAACCTACCGGTACCACTTGACTGTCAGCATATTTTAACAAATGGCTCTGTTCAGCATCTTTGCACCCGAATGCTTAGAAGGCTACATCAGAAGAGAAGCCAGCTCCTAATTCAAACCACAAAAATACATAGGGATGCCTCAGAGAGGCAAATCACTGAGACAGCCAAAGCAAGTCTTAGCTACTAAGCTACTATGGAAATGTCAAGTAAGACCTGTTAACAGCTGACTGAATACAAGAGTTTTTACAACTTCAAGAGCTTCCTAATGAATAAGATTTAATTTCCTCTTTAAAATGAACAGAATAGAATGTTGCAGGCTCATCCAGCTGCTACCACCCCCCATGGATCAGTCACAGTTTTGCCCCATGCCTGGCACAGATAATACAGCATTTACTTTTAAAATGTTCAAGAGATAAAAAACAAAACACTTTAATCACAAGTATAAGGGCTTTGTTTTCACCGATTTTGCAAATCAGCATATCGTTGGTGCACAGCACCATCTTAATGATGTAATCATCACAGCTAGTACAAACAAGTTCCTAACAACCCTGCCAAATGTCCACTTCTAAAAACAATGTAAACAAAATATATATTGCTGAAAACCATTCATCCTCAGATACCCACTTACCCGGCTTAATGTAATGGGGAAACTGTATCTTATCCTGGCAAGCACATAAAATAAGCCACAGAACCACTCCTGAGTGGGACAGGAAGCTAGTTAAACACAAGACGCACACACACAATCTGATATCTAATGGCAACTTACACCCCAATTTGCCTACTAACATGACATTAGGAACAGGAAAAAAAACAAAAAGACAGACAAAGGTTAAAACTCCCATACAGGGCACACCAGATAGAACCACACCATAAACGTAAATGTTAGGAAGCAACACCACCACTGTGTAGTCCTGTCCACAGGAAAACATAGACTGGTAACGATGTATTTTTAAGAAATTCTCCAACCACGTATAATAGTATTACATCTTACAATACATTATTCATTTGGCTCCCAAACCTTGTTTATAATAAAATCAGGATTATTTAAAAAAGTCTGTAGAGCTCCCTTACCAACTTATCTCTCAGCAATGATCTTTTACCCTTCTTCAAAGTCTAATCATCACATGTGGTTCTATAAAAAAAATCACTGTTGTCAGGTGACATTCATTCTTCCACTCCACACATTTTCAGTATAATACACCACCTGTCAGATGCACACCTTGATCTGAAGCTCTGTGTTCATATGTGCAACCCCAATGTTATGGTCAAGACTAACCAAAGAGATGAAAAATTGAATGTGACAATCACCATCCCATGAAGCAAGTGGATTAAAGGGAAAAAAGAAATACTAGAGGCTACGTATGACAATAGACAAAAGAGAGGAGTTCTTACAAGTCACGCAGTACCAGACACTTCAGGTGGTCATACGGTGACTCTAGTTACACAGCAAGGGTATTATCAACCAGAACACCATCTTCACTCATTACACTTGAGATGTGTTTTGACACATCATCTAACTTAGGATAATTATAACGATATTTATCTTATACACATTTAAATTGCTCAAGTGCTCAAAAAACACACTTACTAGAAAACTCTGGGGAGATGAAAAATGAGAACAGAATTTTTTTTTCAATATAGTTGCATTAACAACCCAAGTGTGTCGCAGCCATATTCTACCCAGTTCTCGCATTATGGGGTTTTTTTTTCAGATCACATGCAGTTACACAAAGAAAAATGTTATAAAACTTACAATAAATCAGTATATGTATTAATAAATCATACCACTGTGGAAGCGCAGTTTACATAGCCAATAACTTAGAACAGACTTATTTTTGGCATTACTAGTATGAAGGCAGTGGCGGTGGTGGTGCTGCGGTAGCGTTGTCGCCTCACAGTAAGACGCTGTCCGGTTCGATTCTCAGCTAAAGCGTCTTCTCAGTGGAGACATGCGTGAATGGGCGTACCTTCGTTGAAGGTTGTGCGTCAGACCTGGCAAGCCGGTATGTAAAAATCAACTGCCAATCATTAGCGGACCGGAGTTCCGCTGTGGCGACCCCTAACCGGGAAAAGCGGAAAGACACAAACTAGTATGAAGGCAGTAACCACTCCCCTTTCATTTCAAAAGTTTAAAGTTAAGTGTATAAGAGTATCTTGAATTACAAAATGTCTAGCCCTTTTTCCACCTAGGAGTAAAGCAATGCAAATTCCTTCGAGGAAATATTAAGTAATGCTTTGATATGACTAAGTCAAGGCCAATTAAAACAACTAATAATTAATATAATGGGACCAGTAAGATTGGCAATACTTCCTCAAAAGGCTAAATACTACTATCCAATCCTGTACTCTCCAATGAGGTCACCTTGCTATCACATCCATTTTAGGCAATCATCTCTATGCCCATCATACAAAGAGTCATTTAACTCAGATTAACTGATGGACCATTCTTTCTGCCAGCCTGCAGGTGAGTGGGCTGTACTGCTCCAGGAACACTCCCACCACTGGCCCAACTCCCTTTTAGCCCTGCCTCTTTCCACTGACTGCAACAAGGAAAACCATCTACCAACCTAACTTACTTCTACATTTTAAAAATTCCCTATGGAGTACTGTATCAGAACTGCTGACATAGCAAATTGCATTGACTTAGCAAGGCCACATTATGCTACTAGCCGTCTAAAAGCAATTACTAGAAAATGTACAATTAAAGTACTGAATATTGTAAAGGAGATAGAGAAACAGGAAGGGGCAAATTACATAAAAATACATGGAATTTGCGGGAACAATACATGCTATATAATGTTCAGGTGAACGAAGAAAAACGAGGCTTAAGAAAGTAAGATGTTAGCACGAATAATTGTTAAAAATTAATTTATGAACACTGCATGAGAATAATGAAAAACATAACCATCTGCTATAAAATATCAAAATACAAATGTGAAAATACTCTTTACGAAGATACAAGTCAAGTTTACTACACACAAGTAGTAAGTGTAAAAACACTTAAAAAGGAACAGTTTTTTAATTTCTTGCAAACGCACAGCTGACTGTACAAGTCTCGGCGATATTGTACTTGAAGGCCTCACCTTGTGTTTTTCACAGAAGTGGGCATGCCACGAATGATTGACGACCAGGTCTGCATACATAATGAGCCATGACTGACATGACATTCAAACAATGCAAACAAATGGACTTTTTTTGCTAAAAATAAAAGCACACTCTTGAAGAATTTTAGTTGCTTGTTACATTTTGAAATGTTTCAGATACAAAAATAACAGCTTTTTTGCTAAAATAAAAGCCCACTCTTTTTAGAATTTTAGTTGGTTGGTAAGTGATTCATAGCTTTAGTCGACTAATAAAGGGAACTTAGAAAACAAGGACACTTGCCATTTTCATATCCCCTTCCCCAAGGACACACCTGCCCAAATAAGGACTGCCCAGCCTAAAAGGAAAACTGGTGGTAACCCTAGGTCCAGACAAGAATAAGAAGTGAGCTTATATACTTTATTTTGAACAAAAAAAAAAAGTATCTCCCGATTAAATCATTAGCTAAAACGTGACCATGTAGTTTACCGTTTAATTTAAAAGAAAATATACTTGGCAGACAGCCAGATGCAGGAACAAAACGAAGTTTCTGAAATATGTCTTATTTAATAAATACACATTTCTTTGCTTATATTAAAAAATAAGAAACAAACAATTGTTCTAGAAGACAACACAAGACACATACTAAAAGCCGGACAGTGTATTAGGATTCTTCAAGGGAATACATATTCATTAGTGCCCGATTACGAAACAGCACAGGGGCGGGTTTTGGGCGGGTCTTGCCACTGCACATCTGGTGAGGCCCTGAAGTACAATATAGCCCAAGTCTTCACATGATCACAAAACACAGCACTTTAAATTGTCTTTTGTATAAAAGCCCAGTCGGTTTGCAGCTCAGACAGACCAGTCCAAGTTAATCCATTCACCATTAATATATTTGGCAATGTGCATCAGTCTGATTTTTGCCTCCCATTTTCTTTTTCTACACTCTAGATCTGTTTTCGTCACTTATTAAGTTACAGAAGTTTGATCTCCTAATATATCTGAAGGGACTGAACCATTTTTTAGCCACTCCAGACCTTTTCTCATTCATTAAACTACAAGATTAAAGTTGGGTGACTTGATATCTAAAAGTGCAGGGATACTGTCACCACTGCTTCTACATCAACATCAGTGAAATGTTCATTGAATTTGGATGTCTTACTCATTACTAAAACAAATCCTGCACTCTTAAGCTCAGTTACATCAAAATATCTCATGCTGGTAAAGGAATACATTTACACTGACACAATTAAGAAACACATCAAGAAAACAAAGACCGTCTAAGAAGATAACCATCAAGTGATTTCAGTGTTGCCAAAACTACCATCAAGCAATGGCATACAGTAAATAGAAATGCCTTGTTTAGGAACTGGAAACAAGACAGCAGGAAGGAAAAGCGAAGAAACCATTACAACAAGCAGTGCTCCACACAAACTATCTGCACATTTTGTGTGCAGATTCACTGGTCAGTTCAAAATAAATTTAGGGTATCATAGGATCATAGCATTAAGACCCAAAAGTGAAAAAGTAGAGAGCCTATAATCAATACTGTCAGTTACTATCAGATCCCTTCATTATATAACTAAACATAATCACACAGATTTCCAGGCTCTTCACCACACCTCTCGGTTCCCTCCTCAAAGTGCAAACAGCTAGGAGTCCTCTCTCACTCCCCAAGGCAATAAGAAAAGCAAGATGTGAGCAACATATACGTTTGTGTCTTTCGGCTTTTCCCAGTTAGGGGTCGCAACAGCGGAACTCCGGTCCGCTAATGATTGGCAGTAGATTTTTACATGCTGGCTTACCGGGCCTAACGCACAACCTTCAACGAAAGAACGCCCATTCACGCATGTCGCAACACAGAAGACACTAACTGAGAATCGAACGGGCAACATCTGTGAGGCGACTACGCTACCGCAGCACCACCACCGCAGTAACATATACGTACAGCAGAGAAATATTTTTCTTTAAATAAAAACAAATTCCTTATCATAGCATGAGTAACCCAGCTTTCTATACTTTCCTCTAAAGCCAAACATAACAGTGTAAAATAAAACAACCTAAATAATATTAAATCACATTCACAAAAGATGGAAGCTTGCGAGTACTTTTGGTAAGGTAGTAGTCAGAATACAAATAGTCTAAGCTGTCATTTGAAACCTGTAATTCCCTCTCCCATACAGAAATAACACCACTACTTTAATAAATTACCATGTGATGAATACATATTTTAACAAGAGGGAGGAGCATAGGGTGACATATAAGAGTGGAGGAAGATGCACACAGGTGGATTATATCTTATGTAGAAGGGCCAGTCTGAAGGAGATTGGAGACTGTAAAGTGGTGGCAGGGGAAGTGTAGTTAGGCAGCATAAAATGGGGGTTTGTAGGATGACATTGGTGATCAAGAAGAGGGAGGATGAGTGTGAGAGCAGCACCAAGGATCAAATGGTGGAAATTGAAAAAGGGTAATTGTGAGGGGATGTTCAGGGAAGAGGTAAGACAGGCACTGGGTGGCAATGAAGAGTTACCGAATAGCTGGGTAACTACAGCAGAGCTAGTAAGAGAGATGGCTAGAAAGGTGCCTGGTGTGACATCTGGAAAGAGGACGGAGGACCAGGAGACCTGGTGGTGGAATGAAGAAGTACAGGAGAGTATACAGAGAAAGAGGGTGGCGAAAAAGAAGTGGGATTGTCAAAGAGATGAAGAAAGTAGACAAGAGTATAAGGAGATGAGGTGCATGGCAAAAAGAGAGGTGGCAAAGGCTAAGGATAAGGCATAGGAAGAGTTGTATAAAAGGTTGGACACTAAGGAGGGAAAAAAGGACCTGCACCGACTGGCTAGACAGAGGGACCGAGCTAGTAAAGATATGCAGTAGATAAGGGTGATAAAGGATAATGAGGAAAACGTACTCACAAGCGAGGAGTGTGTTGAGCAGATGGAAAGAGTACTTTGAGGAGTTAATGAATGAAGAGAATGAGAGGAGGAGAAGGTTGGATGATGTGCTGATAGTGAATCATGAAGTGCAGTGGATTAGCAAGGAGGAAATAAGGATAGCTATGAAGAGGACGAAGAACGGAAAGGCTGTTGGTCCAAATGACATACCTGTGGAAGCATGGAGGTGTTTAGGTGAAATGGCAGTGGAGTTTTTAACGAGATTGTTTAATGAAGTCTTGGAAAATGAGAGGATGCCTGAGGAATGGAGAAAAAGTGTTTTGGTACTGATTTTTTAAGAATTAGGGTGATGTGCAGAGCTGTAGTAACTTCAGATGGATTAAATTGATCAGTCACAGCATGAAGTTATGGGAAAGAGTAGTGGAAGTTAGGTTAAGAAGGGAGGTGATGATTAGTGATCAGCAGTATGGTTTCATGCCAGGAAAGAGCACTACAGATGCGATGTTTGCTCTGAAAGTGTTGATGGAGAAGTACAGAGACGGTCAGAAGGAGGTGCATTGTGTCTTTGTGGATTTAGAGAAAGCATATGACAGGGTGCCTAGAGAGGAGTTGTGGTATTGTATGAGGAAGTCTGGAGTGTCAGAGAAGTATGTAAGAGTGGTACAGGATATTTACGAGGGTAGTGTGACAGCGGTGCGGTCTGCGGTGGGAGTGACGGATGCGTTTAAGGTAGAGGTGGGATTACATCAAGGATCAGCTCTGAGCCCTTTCTTATTTGCAATGGTGATGGAAAGGTTGACAGACGAGATCAGACAGGAGTCCCCGTGGACTATGATGTTTGCAGATGACATTGTGATCTGTAGTGAGAGTAGGGAACAGGTGGAGAAGACCCTGGAGAGGTGGAGATATGCTCTAGAGAGAAGAGAAATGAAGGTTAGCAGGACTAAGACAGAATATATGTGTGTGTGAATGAGAGGGAGGATAGAGGAATGGTGAGGATGCAAGGAGTAGAGGTGGTGAAGGTGGATGAGTTTAAGTACTTGGGATCAACAGTTCAGAGTAATGGTGAGTGTAGAAGAGAGGTGAAGGAGAGAGTACAGGCAGGATGGTGTGGGTGGAGAAGAGTGTCAGGAGTGATTTGTGACAGACGAGTACCAGTAAGAGTGAAAGGAAAGGTCTACAAGAGGGTAGTGAGACCAGCTATGTTATATGGGTTGGAGACAGTCGCATTGACAAAAAGGCAGGAGTCACAGCTTGACGTGGCAGAGTTGAAGATGTTAAGATTTGCACTGGGTGTGACGAGGATGGACAGGATTAGGAATAAGTATATTAGAGGGTTAGCCCAGGTTGGAAGGTTTGGAGACAAAGCCAGAGAGGCAAGATTACATTGGTTTGGACATGTGCTGAGAAGGGATGCAGAGTATATTGGGAAAAGATGCCAAGGATGAAGCTGCCAGGTAACAGGAAAAGAGGAAGGCCCAAGATAAGGTTTATGGATGTGGTGAGAGAGGACATGCAGGTGGTTGGTGTGACAGAGCAAGATGCAGGGGACAGGAAGAAATGTAAACAGTTGATCTGCTGTGGCGACCCCTAACGGGAGCAGCCGAAAGAACAAGAACTTAAATAAATTACCATAACATACAACGAACAACATACTGTAAGCCAAAATCTGCTCTACTTGAACTGCTACCAATGCTTAAACACAACATTTATTTGTAAACTCAGACTTGACCCCAGCTCTGACAGCAGCCAATAACAATTTCATCTAGAAAAGAAAGAAAATAAAAATGAAACTATTATGCAGAAGACCATGCAGGGTCTGACAGTAAAAGCAATCCCCACCATACCTCTCAACCTCTTACAGAAAAAAAATCTGGACAAAGCCATAAATAATAGGGGGACAAAGGCCCAAAAATTGGGACAATTTTTAAGTATCGCTCTTACAAAGTTAGAAAGTTGATAGAACAACAGCTTTTGCATTAGCATGAATTTTCTGAAGGGCAAGAAGTCTGAAAGTCATATGTCTGTCATTATTACCCAACTTCATGATTTGCCAGAAAACCACAATTAAAAACGGGCCAAAAATATGTGGCAAGAATTTGTACAGTTGAGAGGTACGATCCCCGCCTCCTAAACAATTTAAGGGTACCATTAAAGCAGCAAAAACGATTATGGCATCTAAACTGAAATAATACCTAAACAGTATAGTGCTTACACCACTGACTAAATGACAACAGATCAGGACTACATACATAGTATGACAACGCTCTGCGCCAGCACCTACAACCTAGAAGTGTGGCATTGCAACATGCTCCAGTGTCGGATCTGAAGCAGTTTATTGACTGAAACAGACATTTACCCTTCTGGATGAAATTATCCACCTAAGACACCTATAACCAGGAACCCGAACGTCTATAATTCACACTACAAATGTAGCTCCTCCATCTGTGCAGAAAATTCCGCCTTGCACATACACTCCAATGAAGTGACTAGTCGTTTAATTACATATGACACTTTTACTTTTAACTCACCCTCCACACGAAATGTACTATAATATCAAAATCGTTTCGTTACACCAAAAGCTGTTTACAGTTGACTGAAAGGTACCATAAAGATAGATCGGATTATCAGATACTACTATTACAGTTCCAAAACTGCTACTCTGCTCTTTAACAGAATCCCTTTTCTTCCGCAGAAAGTTGGTTTCCTCGATTGCGTTTCCCGCGCTTAATGTCCCGCCTCAATTTCCAGCAGTCTTCCACTAGTGAAAACGCAAAGAATGAGTGAAGCATGCAGTTGACCTATCCAATTCCGGTATTTGAATGATGCCTGAAGTGGAACGCCCTTTCTGTCGCATAAGAAAAGATTAGACCAATTAATCTCCAGATAATACAAAGCACGCTTTTCGCATTGTGCAACACGGTAAATAAAGTATGCTGTGATATGGAGCTGTGGAAACTGCTTTATTACAGTTAATACTTCAGAAAGTGTAGCTTTTACAAGCGTGCATTTGCTAACTTTTCTCAGCCTTCTTATACTTTCCAATAGATACATCGATTTTGGATTTTGCATGTAATATCAGCACACGTTTTAGGAATCCGCATCATTTTAGGAAAAATAACTGTCGAAATTTCAAGAAGAGTATTGTGCCCTCGTGCAAATTCCAAAACTGTATGTGTGGTTAAGCAGTTTCGCACATATTTCTGCCAGAAATTATGACGTCACTTTTTTTTTGTTTAACTAGACTTTGTTGTTGAGATCCTGGTTTGGAAGTTCTAGCTGTGGAAATGGAAACACCGGTCATACCCTTTCAACTGTCCTGAGTTTGACTCAGATTTTAGCTCTGCTTGTCATAATACCTCGATTCCCTCCTAAAACTGAAATTTTTTTAGAAAGGTGGTGGATTTCACTTAATAAATAATGACAATTATAGACTTCTCTTACTTCGAAAATATGCGTATTGATTCACATTCTGTTTATTCTGTCACTGTTTCAACTCAATACAGTTTTTTTAATATCCCTGTTTTCGCAACCAGGAAGAGAGGCGGCTCATTTCTAAGCCATTCTCCTTCGGGAATGTGTCATGTTTAGGTCGCCAGATTTTTGAAAATATGTTGACCAGTAAAAGTTAAAAAATGACTTGTTTTCTTCAGAAAAGTGAAATAGTCAGTGCCTGTCATATGTTTCAAATGCCCGCGATTTTGCATTTAATGCAGTTATTGCTATTTAGGGAATGCATGCTGAAACAAAACATGTTCTTAAGCTCACTTTGTAAGTGAACTACTGTCATCTTTACAAATCATCCTTTTATTTTAACTGCACATATATACCTGAAACTCCTTGAGCCAAGCCACCCCAAAGTGAGAAATTACTTGCTTTTTTCAGACAAATAAACTACAGCCCTCCTGTCATACAGATCAAGTCTCTGGGGATTTTGCATGTAATCATTTGTCTTCAGAGAATGCCTGCGGGAACAAAACACGCTGTTCCGTTCACCTCCTAAGTGAACTAGTTTAATATTTCCATATCATCTAAGTGCACCTATTGAGCCAAGCCACCCCATTTCAGGGACTGCCTCTCAGCTTTTTTTTTTTTCTTTTTGGGGATGGACGAATGCGTACAGCATAACCCTTTGGGCAATGGGGCCATACATGGAAATGTCCCCGAACATCCGTTGAAACATTTTAACAAAATACATATTCACTGCTCTCCTTGTAACATCTGTACTGAAATGTTTTCTAAAATACATTTGAATGTATTAGGCCCAGACAATGTACTGTTCATGATGAAACTGGCCTGTGAACACATACTTGAAATGTGGTTGTGATAATACGTAAGTAACCTATTTTTTTTTTTTTTCTGGATTTGTCCCTGATTCATCAAGAGCTACGACTGAAGTGCTATAACTTTTGTTTAAACCCTTAGCTTGGTTCTGTGGAGGGCAATGAGTAAGGGCAGTATGTTAGCAAATTATCTATTTTCATAGGTTCATACTAGGCTATCTGCCCTAGGGCATTTATAAGCCTAGCCCAAAGTTTTGTGGCTTTCACCACCCCTTAAGTTTGAAAGGTACTGTGCCCATTAGTTTACCGTGCCTCTGTCCAGCAGTGACACTGAGGTGATCCCCGGGGTAAACCTGCGATCTCCCATCCATTGGTCAAGATTTCTCTTGAACAGGGCCAGCGAGGTGCTCTGCCTCACATGTACCGGGATTTTGTTCCACAGCATAGGGAGTCTCTGGGTGATGAATCTGTCCCTCCAGCACGTCCTATTTATAACTGTGTTAAGGTTTAAGTCTCTTCCTCTTGTATTTCTTGTGGATTTAGATTTTTTGAGGTGGAGCATGTCCATCATTTCCGGGTATGACATGGCCTTGTATGTTAGGCACAGGTCACCTCTGAGCAGACAGTATGCGACTGAATAGAGCTGGAGTTCCTTCAGTCGGGCAGCATAAGACATATTTTTGAGACCCTTTATCCTTTTGGTGAGGAACTTTTGGGGCCTTTCCAATTGCTGCAGGTGTCGGGTAAGATACATTCCGAATGGGGCATTGTACTCAATCATTGGTCTGATGAGTGATGAGTACAGGGGAGCAATGACCTCCCTTGATCTAGATGTGAATCCCTTCATGATCAGGTGGGCAATGTAGAAGGTTTTCCTAACTACCTTGGCAACGTGGGTGTCAAACGAAAGGTTACTGTCAACCTGGGTCCCCAGATCCCTGATAACCTCTTCTGTGCTTAGTGGATTGCCACCTATATGGTAGCTAGGGGTAACCTTGTTTTTCCCGAAGGGTATGTCTATGCATTTTTTGGCGTTTAACTTTAGGCCATGGCTCTGGCACCAGTTATCCATTTCTATGAAACCCTTCTGGAGGATATCTGTGTCTGATGTGTTTTCAACTATGGCGCCCAGTTTGCAGTCATCTGCAAACTTTGTCAGCTATAATCCTCCTGTGTTTGCCTGTACTTCTGAAAAGTAGATGCCGAACAAGAGGGGGCCTAGGACTGAGCCCTGTGGGACACCACTTGTGACCGGCTTGGAGTCTGACATGGCACCAGCCACTCTGACCCTGTGGGTTCTGTCACTTAGCCAGTTTGCAACCCATCTTGTGACGTATGGGTTTACATTTAAGTTGGTGAGTTTTTCTATGATTCCCAAGTGGGGTATTGTGTCGAAAGCTTTTGCAAGGTCAAGGTAGGCTGTGTGGACTGCCTTGCCCTCATCAATGGCCTTGGTGACTGTTTCAAAAAAATCAACCAAGTTTAAAAGGCATGATCTGCCCTTGACAAAGCCAAACTGGATTGGATCCAATGTCTGTAAGTCCCCTATATCTTTATTTATGAGTTCCATTATGATCCTCTCCATAGCTTTGCAGACTAGGCTTGTCAAGCTGATGGGGCGGTAATTACCAGGGTCAGTGGAGGCACCGCCTTTGTGAAGTGGGACCACAGTTGCCGTATGCCACTCCTTGGGTACGTATCCTGAGGTGAGGCTAAGATTAAACAGCTGCCCTAACAGCGGGTTTAATTCCTCACTGAGTTCATGGAGCACACAACCGGGGACACCATCTGGTCCCATAGATGCTGTGTTTTTTGCCTTGGAGAGAGCAGTTTTCACCTGAGCATTTGAGATGTGTGGGAGGCTACAATCCGCTGGGATAGATATCTCTCCTTTTGGGGGGGGGATTTGCACTGAACCTGTCAGCCAGTATGTTGGCAATGTCTGTTGGTTCAGTGATTTTTACATCATTTTGAACTAATTCTGAGCATATCTGAGAGTTTCCTCCCAGGTTTCTAACATAGCTAAAAAAGGCCTTATGATTGTCTTTTGAGTCCTTAGCGACTTTTCTTTCAAAATTTGCCTTGGATGATTTTATGAGCGATCGTAGTTTTTTACTTATCATTGGTCTTCAGAGAATGCCTGCGGGAACAAAACACGTTGTTCTGTTCACCTTCTAAGTGAACTAGTTTAATATTTCCACATCATCTAAGTGCACCTGTTGAGCCAAGCCACCCCATTTCAGGGACTGCTCCTCAGCTTTTTTTTTTTTTCAAACACTTAAAAATGCCATCAAATAACTGTAATTGTGGTAAGGTACTAGACCCCTTATAATCCAAGGGGGGGAGGATTACATATGATTTTCGCCTGGTGACAGTATAAAACATTACACAGCTTACTCTCCTGCCAGAGGCTCGCTGTGTGATGTATATATTTTGCACCCTATACTCCACCTCATGCTTACCCTTCCACCAAATCTCGCCCCCCCTTGAAGTGCACGAGCAATGACCTGACGTTCTCTTCATGCTCGGTGTTGTGAAAAATGCATTAGTTTGTTCTGACTTTAAATGGTTAAGTTAATTTATAATACAAATGGAAATTCAGTGCACTGTAGCTTTATATACATAGATCCACACTTAAGTCTAACATCTTAAGCGGTAACTTTAAACAACAGCATACATACGTACATACACACACACACACACACACACACACACACACACACACACACACACACACACACACACACACACACACACACACACACACACACACACACACACACACACACACACACACACACACACACCATAAAGCTAACACCATGCCTACTCAGAACTATATGAGACCTGTTCATGTGCAGCACTCTTGTTCAAAGGTTTATGCCCATAACGCTCAACGTGCGAAGAGCAAGAATTATTGACAAAGCCATAAATAACGGGGACAAAGGCTCAAAAATAAGGCCTATTTTTAAATATTGCTCTTACATAGCCACCCTTAGGCATAGGCCAACTAGGCGTCCGCCTAGGGCGCCGCTGTAGCAGGGGAGCTTTTCCAGTATTTATTTGGTGTAGGTAGACCAGGATGGGGGCACCAGATGGTGTGGTAGGGGGCGCCGTGGAGCCCTTTTGCCTAGTGCACCAGCTGACCTAAGGCCGCTCTCCTGCTCTTATAAACTTAGAAAGTTGATAGAATAAAGGTTTTGCATTATCGTCAATTTTCTGAAGAGTATGAAGTTTGAAACTCAAATACCTGTCATTATTTTCTGATTTCAGACCCCAATGACTTACTTGTCAGTGATTTCCCAGAAAACCAAAACTTTATGTGGAACAGACCAAAAAAAGAGGCAAAAATATGGATATTATGCAAAAATTTGGACAACCGAGAGGCATGTTTCCACATACTTGCAAAAGCCTTTGGTGCAGCTATAGTGCCTTTTTTTAGGCAGCAAGTGTTCAGTGGGCATACTCAGTATTACTGAAGTGAGTACATTTTTTTCTCTGAGCACTTCTCAGAAAATGTATGACTTACAGAGGCCAATGCATGTTTGTAACTGTCAATTACTGCCGCACAGGTTAAAACAGCACTGTCCAAGTCCAAAAATACAGCTTCCATGGGACCTGACAATATCCCTGGCTGTGTTCTATATGAATTACAGAGTGAAACGGCACCTCACCTGTTTGCCCTGTTCAGTCACAGCCTCACCTCAGGCTTTGTCCCTACCAAATGGCACACTGCTACAGTCATCCCTCTCCACAAAGGAGGAGCGACTACAGACCGTGGGAACTATTGCCCCATTAACCTGACGAGTATGATATGCAAAGCTATGGAACACATCATCATTGACCTAATAAACAAGGCTATAGGTGGTGGTGCTGCGGTAGTGTTGTCGCCTCACAGTTAGACGTTGCCTGCTCGATTCTCAGTTAGAGCTTCTTCTGTGTGGCGACATGCGTGAATGGGCATTCCTTCCTTGAAGGTTGTGCGTTAGGCCCGGCAAGCCAGCACGTAAAACTCTACTGCCAATCATTAGCGGACCGGAGTTCCGCTGTGGCGACCCCTAACCAGGAAAAGCCGAAAGACTCAAAAAAAATAGGGAATCTCCAAACTCTGGATTCCACAGTTTGGTTTTGTGAATGGTAGATCATGCCTGCTCAATTTGGTCGACTTCTCTGAGTCAATCATTAGAGCTGTGGATGAAGGCAAGGTGGTTCATACAGCCTACCTTGATCTGGCCAAGGCATTTGATACCATTCCCCATTCAGGAATCATAGAAAAACTCACTAAGCTAGGCATCAACCCCTATATCACTAGGTGGGTTGCAAACTGTCTCACAGATGGAACCCACAGTGTGAAAGTAGTAGACTCCAAGTCAGACTGCCGACCAGTCACGAGATGAGTCCCATAGGGTTCGGTCCTGGGTCCTCTCCAGTTTGGTATCTACTTCTCTGAAGTCCAGACCAACACAAAGGGTCTCTGGCTGACAAAGTTCGCAGACGATTGCAAATTGGGAGCTATTATTGACTCCCCAAGTGATGTTGACACTCTACAAAAGGGCCTCACTGAGACCAACGACTGGTGTCAGAACCATGGCCTTAAACTCAATGCCAAAAAATGTGTCATCATCCTTTTTGGGAAAAAAATGGTTCCCATGAATTACGACATCAATGGTAGTCCACTGAACATAGAAGGTTTTATAAGAGATCTGGGAACACAGGTTGACAGCAGCCTCTCTTTTGATCACCACATTGCCACTGTGGTCAGAAAGGTCTTCTATGTGGCACATCTCATTACTAAGGGTTTTGCATCCAGGAAGAAAGAGGTCATTGTCTCCATTTACTCTTCCTTAATTAGGCCAATCATCGAGTACAATGGCCCATTTGGCATGTACCTCACTAGACACCTGCAACAACTGGAGAGGGCACAAAGGTACTTCACAAAGAGGATCCTAGGCCTTAAACGCTTGTCCTATATGGACAGACTCAAAAAACTCCAACTATTCTCTGTCTCATAACATCTACTTACAGGCGATCTCTGCTTGACATACAAAGCCATGTCTGATCCAGCTCTGTTAGAAATGCTACATCTAAAGAAATCTATATTCCTCCACACCACATGCTCCACTGACCTCAACCTCATTACCACAATCAACAGAACGTGCTGGAGGGACAGGTGCATAACTCAGAGACTGCCCATGCTATGGAATAGACTTCCCATACATGTCAAACAGAGCACCTCACTGGCCCTTTTCAAGAGAAACCTTGATGAGTGGATGGGAAATAGAAAATTCACCCTGGGGATCATTCCAGTGGCTCTACTCGACAGAGGCACTGGGAACTAAGGTCAGGAGGCACAATGTCAGGGTAATCCTATGGGATAGATTTGTAAAGGTTCCAGAGCCATTAACCTAGTACACACCTATGAACCTAAATTAATGGTAGCAATAATGATTTGAACACATCTTGCTTAGAAATAAGCCTATTCATTTGAAATCTAACATGTTTTAATTGCTACAAGGTGCAGTTATTGAAACATTTCTTCAGTGTCTAAGAGGCAGCATTTGAAGAGGTGTACATGTTTTGAATATGAGACAAAGGCAGTATTGTAAGACTGTGAGTACAAAATAAAACATATCTTGTATAACCTAGCCAAAAAGAGAATCCATTTAATGGATGTCCTAACAATAAATTTCTCTCTCTCTCTAAACTAGCCCATATTAAGATGGATCTTATGAGCACCAGGAGTCTGTCAATAACAGTTACTCAATCTTGAGGTGCACCTGCATCTAGAACATGTCCATATATGTGTAGTTACAGAAACTTGGTTAAATGTAAAGAAAGCAGTCCCTCCATACCAGAGTTTTGTGCTTACCAGGCCTTCAGGCCTGGTGGGAACTGCACTGGTGTTTATGTATTTCCCAAGGATCATATCTCATCTAGAGTGATACCCAGAGAGTCACAAAATGAGCTCCTAGAACTTCATCTTATCAGAGACAAAACAAGCTACCAGATTATAGTATGGTACAGAACCTCTTCCATATCCCTAGATGATTGTGTTTGACTTATGGATGTTCTAGAAGAAATTCCTGTAAGAGATAAGTCCAGAGCTTTGAAAAAGTGACAGAGTCTTTGAAATAATAAATCATCTACTCTTACATCACACATTGGCTACATTCAACGTTTGCAATAACATAAACAAGTGGTTTAAAAGATATCTTGAAAACAGAACCTTTGAAGTGTTTCATAACTCAAATGCTTTCAGAACATGACACATTACATTGTGGTGTTCTGCAGGATGCCATTTTGGGGTCACTGTTATTTTCACTTTTCCTAAATGACTTATGAAACTATCCCCCAATCTCAAACTGTTCATGTATGCAGATGCCTTTATGTTGCTGGAATGCAGTAGAACTCACCAAGTTGTACAATTTTTGCACCTTCATTATACATTTAGTCACATGACTTCATCAGAAAAATGATAACACTGAAAGCATAAATCTAAGTAATAAATTTCCAAGTCATGTGACAATATTTCAACCAGTGAAATTACACTAATAATGTTAAAGCTGAAATACCTTTATACTCAATACTTCATTTAACCCTGGAGATGACATAGCTAAACCTAACTGCCAAAACAATTCAGCACTTCTCCAATCCATAATAACTGCCTTTAATATCTTTATTAATGTTTTCAGTGACAAAAATACATTTTTAATTAACACACAACATACTATGTTTCACTAAAGCATTGCTCAAATTACATTGATTAATAGCATATACATGTAAGGTCCATGCTCATCACTGAAAAAAATGCCAACAGAAGCAGGAGCTGTTAGCTTTTTTCAGTGACTTTTATTCATTTTATATTTTCAAACTGACTGAAGAATGTTTGTCTACTGAACAACAAAACATGTTAAAACAGGGCATAAATTTTGAGGGGCTATATATGTATGTCTCCCAGATATGCAACAAAGTCTAGAAAATTTAGGATCTTTGTTTAGAAGTGTTTACATAGATATTTTTATACCCCAAGTAGACTCCAAACATTTTTTCCTCAGGTAGACATCAAATGTTGGAGCTTGGAGGTGTGATGGGGAAGACAGATGTAACTGGTAACATATTTTCTGGGAATGTAATGAGTTGGCAGACTTTAAAGATTCCTGCAGACTGCTCTGTTGGAGATGCTGGGTGAGCAAATTGGTGTAACTAAGGAAATTGTTTTTTGTGCTATGATACAGAACTGGAATTGCCTACACATAATAAGGCCTTGCTGAGTCTAATTATGATAGCTGCCAAAAAAGCAGTTACTAGAAAATGGAAATCAAAGTCTAAACCAACTTCATTAGAAGTATCAAATAAAGATAGTAACAGAGATAAAAACAACTGGAATTGAGATCTTTAAAAAAGGGTAGGAGCAAATTACATAGGAAAAAGTGGGAAGTGTGGGATTAATACATGCAGAGGATGAGTGAGGTTTAAAAAAGGCAGAAACTGAATGAGCTATGTAATGGTTGACTGACAATGACTGGATATATTGTAAGTGATGTATAATGTTTGCAGCTACAGTTGTGCTGGTATGGTTTGTGATGTATAATGTTTGCAACTGAGATTGTGTCGGTATGGTTTATTTTCCTTTATATAAATGTAACATTCACTATGTCATACATGATAATTTAATAAAGATGTTTCTTGTTTAAAAAACTGGGCATGAATTTTGTGCTTTTCGTTGGAGCAAAATGAACAAAAAGTTTACTGGAGTTATAACTTTACATTTGCAAATTAAATGTTGGGTGTTTGTGTGTGTAAGAGAGGATATGTGGTTCATAGTAGATGAAGTAGGTATGTTATTAAAAAAAGAAACATTTATTCCTCACTTAATGCCTGTTTATTATTTATTTTACTTATTGACATTTGTTTACTGGAAAAGTCCAAATAGATAATAACCTATTTTCAGTGGATGTCAGGGGAGAAAAGTTCCAAAGTATTACATGAAGCCAAAAACTGTAGAACATAATAAATATTAGCATTTCATATGGCTTGTCATTTATACAAGTACTATAAAAGAATAACAGAGTTGTAAAGGTTATCATGTTACCAGATGGGTAGCAAACTGGCTCATTGATAGAACCCACCTAATCAAAATAGGGGAAGCCACCTCAAGCAGTAGACCCGTAATGAGTGGCGTACCCCAGGGATTGGTCTTGGGGCCTCTGTTATTCGGGATATACTTCTCTGAGGTGCAGGCCAAAACCAGTGGGCTATGGCTGATCAAGTTTGAAGATGACTGCAAGCTGGGCGTGGTCATGAATTCCCCAAGTGATGTGGACGTCTTCCAAGAGGGTCGCACCCAAACAAATGATTGGTGCCAGAAACATGGCCTCAAGCTGAATGCCAAAAAATGCATCATCCCCTTTGGAGAGAGTGACTTCCTCACATATTAGCCCATTAATAACAACATCCTAAGCACACAATCATTTGTGAGGGGTTTGGGCACCCAGGTTGATAGCAACCTGACTTTTGACACCATGTTACTTTCATTGTAAGGAAAGCTTTCTACATGACCCACCTCATAAGTAAGGGTATCTCTCATCTAGGGATAAGGGGGTCATAACATCCCTGTATTCTTCCCTTATAAAGCCAATTATTGAGTACAACGCCCCCTCCGGGATGTACCTCACAAAGCACATGCAGTAGCTGGAGAGACCACAGAGGTTCCTCACCAGGAAAATCCAGGGCCTCAAACATCTACCCTATACAGATAGGCTAAAAGCCCTGTCCCTCTACTCAGTTTCATACAGACTCCTCAGAGGTGACCTCTGTCTGGCATACAAAGCAATCTCAGACCCCGCCTTGATGGGACTGCTGCATATCAGCAAGTCAACCTCCACTTGAGTAAACCACATGCGCAACCTCAAACTGGTCTGTGATATCAATATTACTTGTTGGTGGGACAGATTTGTGTCCCAGAGACTCCCCTATCTGTGGAATAGACTCCCTCTCCACGTCAAGCAGAATACCTCATTATCCCCTATTAAGAGCAACCTGGATAACTGGATGGGAAACAGAAAATACACTCTTGGGATTCCACCTGTATCCCTGCTGGACAGGGGCATTGGATGATGACTTGTCTAAACATGGGCTAAACTCTTGGCTAGGCTTATAAGGGCATCAGGGCCAATAGCCTAGTTACTTCCTATGATCCAAAAACGTATAATACATTATATTACAGAGTAACCTAAAAATATTAAGATTGTCTACTGAAAGAAATAAGCTTAATTTGTTTAACTCATTCCCTCCAGTAGAGCTCTGGAAGTTTGCACTGTAACTTCCAATGGGAGGAGCCTAAGCTTTTTGATAGCATAAAATTATGTCTTCAAACTTAAAACAAATGTTCATGTCTTTGGAACCAGAGAGGTTACTAAAAAGTGTACATTAAGGTTACTAAATAGTATAAATTTAAAAGTCTTCAGGTCAAACTATTTTTATAATAGTATTATTTAGGTTTTTAGGTCTTAAATGGGATTTTGTAAGCAAGCAATAATGCCTGACAGAGTGTGTGTTAATGTGTAATTAATGCCTGCCCAGGGCTGTTCTGTGGCGGAGGGCCGCTACACTTCTGGAAGGGTGTTAATTATACATTAACACACACCTTGGAGGGCATTATTTTGCTTAGAGAATGGTCTCTCTGTAAAATGGTTGTGTTTTACTTACTTATTTATATATTTTTTATTACTATATTATTTTTTTTAATATTTTTTATGTAAAATAGTTCCTCCTACGTAATGTTTCAAAATTGCTGTAGTATATGTAAATAGTGTTAGAGGAAGCATTCTACATCCAAAATATATAATTTAAAAAATATATATCTTGATATTTGCTTTATTTTTGGTCCCTTGCTGCTAAAATGTGTGGTTTCTTGCCAGTTATTTAGGACTGACGTCACTAAATAATGACATACATTTGACTTTCAGACTTTACTTCCTTCAGCAAATTCACGTTAACACAACTCCTGTTATTTAAGTTACTTTGTAATTTTTATAAGTAGGACAATTAAAATCTATTTCCTATTCCTCTCTTTATTTCAGGCTTTATCCAGATTTCTTGAGCTAAAAGGTCGACAGATATGCAAATCTCTTATCTGCTGTTGCTAGTGGTCCATCATCTCACTGTCTCTCCCTTTCTCTCTCTCTCTCTCTCACACACACACACACACACACACACACACACACACACACACACACACACACACACACACACTCTCTCTTTTCTGCTATACTTAGACTTTACACTCGCTAAACAGCAAAAGTGCTGCTTAGCTAGTGTAAAATAATGACTCGACCAATCTCGGTTTCACTCACATGCATGCATATACTCACAGACAGACATAAACACACACACTTTTGTTTTTCTTTTTTTTTTTAAAACATATTTT
Organism: Protopterus annectens; assembly: GCF_019279795.1. Classification (NCBI taxonomy): domain Eukaryota; kingdom Metazoa; phylum Chordata; order Ceratodontiformes; family Protopteridae; genus Protopterus; species Protopterus annectens. The sequence goes on from NC_056735.1 coordinate 1,744,897,955, forward strand.
ACACTCACTAAACAGCAGAAGCACTTCTTAGTGAGTGTAAAATAATGGTGGCTGTTAGGTTTTTTTCAGTCTGAGCTACATGCTCCACAGCAGCTTGATATGATGCCATGAAGTGGCAGATTTGTTTATCAGCGGGCATTACTTGTACATTAAAACCCATGCTGAAGAATGTTCATTCTCCAATCAAGGTGCTGATCTACAGTTTGCCCATTCTCTGAGTCACAGTAAACACAGTAGATAGAATTCAGTAAACCCTACACGGCTTGCTAAAACTGTGTTCACATCACATCACAACATGCATATCTTCCGTGGCTCTGCTCGACAGGGGCACAGGAAAATAACTTTCTTAGGTGGCGTAAGCCAGGGAACCTTGTTGGTTAGCCTTACTTAGGCCCTTGGGCCGATAGCCTAGTACCTACCTATGAACCTATGAACCTATGAACATGATAGCTCACGATTTGTATTCAATAATCAGCTCTACACCATATGTAGAGCCACGCAAACACTGTAAACATCATGGCATGCTAATTACTGCATAACTGTATGCTAATCAACCAGTTCAAGATGGCAGAGCTATTCAACAAGCTATAATGCAAGCATGTACACTTACTGTAACCTTCTGCCTTGTATTCCAAAACCAATTGGAATACACCCACATAAAATACACTGGAGGGAAAGAATGTTATGGGTTGCTTCTCCTGCTGTTCTGCATGTGTATGTGCAACAGGCTCAAGGCTATGCTGCTGCTAGATCTTGGGCAAGGAGGAGAAGAGTATTTAGACCTCATTTAACTTTTCATGGTTGGCATGAGGTGGAAATAGTAGAGTGCTACACATTGGATAGAGACACACTCCAGGAACTCTGCAACCTCTGTTGTCCTCATCTGAGAGCAAGGGCAAACTGAGAGGAACCAATACCTGTGGAGACCAATATTTGTGCAGGACTTAGAATATTAGCTACAGGAACCTTTCAATGACCCACTGGGGACAAGCTGGGGGTGTCACAGACATCAGCATCCAAGATCCTACACTAGTGTCTGAATGCTATGCTACAGCATGTCACTGACTATATATATTCCCCCTAATCCTGATGACAGAGCTAGAACTATGCAGGAGTTCTAACCCATCGCACACTTTCCTGAAGTCCATGGTACCATAGACTGCATGCACATTGAAATCAAAGCATCATTTGGAGAACAAGAAATGGTCTGCTGCATCAGAAAGGGGTCCTACTCCATTAACTGCTAGGTCATGTGGTCATGTGTAATGCTAGGGGAATCATCCTGAATGTGTGCGCCGGCAACCCTAACAGTAACCACAACTCTCATAGCTGGCACACCTGACATCTCTACCAGAAGTTTTCCAGGGGTGATATCCCACAAGGCCATTTACTGGGGGATACAAGGTATACACTTGAACCATGGCTGATGATACCTATCAGAAATGCATACATACCCACAAATGAATAATATAATAAAGCACATGCTGAAACAAGAAATATCATAGAACTTGTGTTTGGGCTGCTGAAGTCATGGTTTCAGTACCTAGATACAAGGGGGTTGCTCTGCAGTACGACCCCAGTACGTGTGCCAAAATTCTCACATTCTGTGCTATCCTGCACGATATCATCCTGTGAAAACAGCTGCAGCAGGAATACCAAAAGCTAGGAGCAAACATTTCACCACCACTGACAAGCTCACCACATCCACATGTAAGTGAGGAGTCAGAGGGGAAACCCACATTCGCTGTGAGTGTAGTTGGATGTAGGCATGCATAACATGCCCTTACCCTGGCAAAGAGGCAACAGATAGCACACATACTGACTACCTAAAGGGTACACCTTTCATCCTATGCATGTACATACAGTAAAATTGATGTTAGGCAAAACTCAGAACCTTTACTTCCCCATGTAATGGCTGTGTACTGCTGGTATCAGACAGAGTCAGACCTGAATGACAACAGCTGTGACTGCAGGACTATCAAGGTAAGTGCTGAAACTGTAATAGAAAAATAAATGTATAAGAACATGATTGAATTATAGATACCTGCCTAACTGGTACTTGTACATGTAGCTAAGAATAATGTGTGTAAGTTGTCTAGCAATGCCATCAATATCTGACATGGCTGAAATCTGTAATACTTATTCAGTTTCCCAAATAAACAGGTCCTTACAATTGAAATACAGAGAAACCATTCCAAAAAGTGTACTTATCCCAACATTCCCAGAAGTGGAGCAATAAGCATGATTGAAAACAGTTTCCTCCCCTTCAAGTTCTTTAGTTACCTCCTTACCTTTCAGTGTAGATTCAGCCCTCTGACCATTCTGAACATGCAAATGAAGTGTGAACCCATCAGAACTGCTGAATACCATAATCCTGACTTTGTGTAGCAGATCTAAACATAGTGTAGCCTCTACATCACTGCTGGGTGCTAATGGCTTGTAACTGTGAATGATTACTCTGACTGAAGCAAAACACAGTAATGCACAAATACCCTTCACTGAAGTCAGTTTGTCATTGGGGATACCCTTACAGAGTGTGAAACTAACTGTAGTGAGCTTTTAAACTAAAAAAAAACACCCCACATGTATATTTCCTTGGCATAATAGCACGGTTTCCTGCCTTTGCTTAAAATTGTTAAGTGCCATGTATTTGTATCAAACCTTGAAAGAAAAATGAGACAATATGCACTAGAGATTACATGTCTATTAGTAAAGCAGAAATAAGAGAATGATTTCCAGAATACAACTTGAACACAGAGCTGAAGTTTTGCAAGCATATTCATAATAATGTGTGATCATGCATTCCATTAAATATGTTACATACACATTTACAATCAACTGACAATATCCAACTGTATGAACTATTTATTACTGGGTATAATGGCTTGTATGCACATTATTTGATTGATATTGCAAAGCTTATTGCAAAGCTGTGTCTGTGGCAAAGAGAGATAGCGCACTAGACCTGTATTGTGTAAGTGCAGTTGTTTGAAGGTTCAAATCCAGAGCTAATTGTTTCATCTTTGTTTCCCTCCTTTTTAATCCTTTTTTTAGCAGATTAAAATTGAAAATTTAATTTCAGTTACCTTACAAAGCGTAAGCATTGCGTGGCAGTCAGCAACATGGATGGTAATGACTGTAGAAACTCCACCTATTACTTGACTGTTTGTGTGGCACAAGATATAAATAGATTAAGCTAAAAAAGAGTGAACATAGCTAAAGCAGGGTTGGAGTCCCGCAGTAGTTATTTTTACTGAGGAATGGTCATAATAAGTATTTACACAAGTAATATATGTTTGCTATTGCCTTTTACATGTGTGCTTTGCTTAGCTGTGTGCAGGCAGGGTTCACTACTTAAAGAAAAAAATGAAAAATTTAACTTGGTTCACCTTTCTTCGCACAAACAGGCACAATGCTGATGCGCGGCCATCAGCACTCTGGTCAGTATTCAGTGTAGAAAATACAACTGTTGCCTAGTTTTCTCTGTGGAACCAGGTATAAGTGCAATGAGGTCATGGTCAGAAAACAGGTGAGCCAGAGTTCAAATCATCACACTCCACTTTTTACTAAAGGTGTCCAACTGTAATTTTTCACAAAACTTTGACTGTAAATGTAATACTACATACCAATAGCTATGTATAGCAGGTTGATTGACAGAAAGGTATCGCTACTGCTTGCATAAACATACTTTTGTAGGTATATGTGCAACTGGTTTACCATGACAATGATGATTATGTAATAAGAATGCAGTAGCATATCTCTGATGGACACAGTAGATTACTGACAATTATTTACACCCCCCCATAACCCAAGTATAACTGTAAAACAATGTATTGTGAGGTATTTATCATCATTTCAAACTCTGTTACTAAAATCATGCAAGTCCATTCCATTTCCAGTATACTGTCAAACAGTAGTCCTGCATCACACTTGAGAATGCATAAGCCAGGACCTTTTAATGTCACACAATACATACCTAATTGAAGTATAGTACCCGTCATTGTTTAATCTGTAAATTTATAATGACCATGGTTGACAAACACATCTGTGCCAGTGAGGAATAATCACCTGTGTGGAAATGTATGCATTCTCTTTTACAGAGACTTGAATCTCACATTGTACAAATTACTTTTAACACTGTGTAAGTCCCCACAAAATATGTGTCAAGTCATCCCATTTATCCCTACAACATCATGGTTTAAAAGCCAAGTCATTTAGCATTTCTGTGTTGAGCAGTAGTCATGCCATAATTCAATGCCATATGTTACATTATCCTTGCCGTTTCATAAACTCCCTTCCTCTTTGTTTGGCAATGTTTCTCTTCTATTTCCATTGTGCAAATGAGGTTGGCATGGTTGTGCATTTTTGAGCACTGGTCATAAAACGTGATATTACAAATTGGTGGGAAAACATTACAACTGTTTGTTGGAGGACCTTTGCAAACATGGCAGGACGATAGGAAGGATAGTGACAAATTCAGGGCACAGAGGTGGGGTGTGGAGGAGTCAAAAATATTTGTTACATTCCTCGTGAAGTACTGCAGCTGTAGGCTGCTACATGGGGACTATACTGGATCTCAGTATAAGGCTGAGACTTGGAACAGCTTAGCCAAGGCTGTCTCTAGTGTGACTGGCATACCACACACTGGGCAGCAGTGTAAGCACCACTACAGTGACTTAAAGAGGAGCAAGCAAGCACAAATCAACCAGTGGCTGGATGAGTTTAGAACTGCTGTCCCCCACCAATTGTGTAAATATACAGAGCAAGCAACTTTAAATGTTATGGAATGCTGTAGATAGCCAAGACTGGTATGTATAATGTTTTCCTGTCTCTTCTTTCAATTTGTATTTACAGCTGCAGAGGAAATCTTGGCAAACAGGGATGCACATGCTGACAGGCTGGAGCAACTCAGACAGGCAAGGAGCATGTATGCAGCACAACTGACCCTGACTGCAATAAATATATTGGGATTCCATAGATCAGTATCAAGTCCAGCTTGCGTATCTTAACTGTAACAGCAAGCATGCGTGCCATCTGCTGTGGCTCCTGGTAACTGTAGTAGGCATGTGTAATAGTGTATTCAGATTATGTGGATTCATTTCCCAGAAATAATCTATAGATTCATATTCAAGTATCATTTCTACAATGGCATGCAGCAATATTGGTTTTAATGCCATGCTATTAAGTTAAGCTGCAGTATCTTTTAAAGCATATATGGACTATATGGATATTCCAAGGATTACTTGTAACAATTCACAGTCATTTTTTTTTGGAAACTCTATAGATTGTAGAATAATAATAAATGGATTGTAATAAAGCATGAATGTGACATATCATGGTTCTTATCATCTCTTTTCTATTTTTTTCTCACCTCAACCCTTATCTCTCTCTTTTTTTGTGGGTTTCCTGGAATCACACTGCTCTGATAGCATACCTTTCTGACAACAAACCAAATGCTTTTCAGCACAGGGAGGTAGGCCAGCCACTGTGGCAAGGCCTGCCAACCCTCCACCGGTTGCCACATCAATACCCAGCACCTCTGGGATGCAACCTGGCAGTACTGCCTCTGCAGCCCCTGTATTATCTGGCCCATCCACATCAGGTAGCATTGGCCTGCTTGCTGGTGCATAGGTACCCTCTGGGAGTATTGGCAGAAGTGGTGATTACATCACCCAACACGAGCTGCCAGGACTGGTGTGTGATATCATAGAAACTGGCCTTGGTGCCCGCATCAGCCACCTAGAGAGGTTGCTCATTAAAATAGGAAAAAGGCTTCCACTTCAGGCAATCTCACAGAGAACCGAGGAAGGGGACAGTGATGACATTTCTGAGGGTAAGGACTAGATTCTCGCTGTTTCCACTCTTGACGGACATATGCCTTCAATGTCCCTACCTATTCCCAGTCATGGTGTCGTCCAACCATTTGTGTCCATCACCATTCCCGTGTCTGCCTTGTATGTCCTGTTTGTCTGCACCTGCTTCCTCACCTATCCTACATACCTGACCCACACATTCATATATCCCTTACCCAACATTCCTGTCTTTTTGGAATGCAAAAGAAAAAAATGGTTAGCTGTCCTACAAAAAAAAAAATTACTGTTCCCATACATACCTCTCCACTTTACATACGTGTCGTTTTGACACGCTTAAATTGGTCCAATTGGCTATACAACACCACTGTGTTGTTATCACTCATCTGTGTTGTGGTGACAATTCAAATTCATCAGATTTGCTCTACATGTGCACATTGCTGTGTTGAAGAAGTGGAGATCTATGATTCTTTCCTTATTCCACTTGGAAATTCCTTTATACTGATTCCCCTTTGTTCTTTCCATTGCTTGCCTCCCACTTCACCTCTTTCCTATCTACCCCATTTTCATACCTTTAATCCAGAGAGGAAATTGAATCAAACACCACACACATGACCAGAAATGTCCCATAAATAAACTTGATTTTTCTGTCCTCTCCATTTGCACAGACTTTGACATTGTGCACTAATGCTGAGTGGCAGTGAATAGCTATTTATGTCCTCTGGCAAAACCTGGTGAGTTTTTTGCCTTCGCCACACTAGTCCAGTTATCTCTGTGCAATGATGCTTAAACATGCTGCTGTATAGGAGCACAGTGTTAAAGCAGAGTAAAGCCACTACTTTGCAACAGTTACTCTGACAGTTCTGTACACTGCTGGATGTAACAAAGTGTAACTCCCAGTGTTGTGGACTGTTGACATGAATCACTTGACAGATATTTTATTGCCCATAGGAAAAAGGACTTAATTCCAGATGTCTCTCACACATCATTTCTTACTGTGGTGTTATATGTCTACGATATATATATATATATATATATATATATATATATATTTTTTTTTTTAAACAAGAAACATCTTTATTAAATTATCATGTATGGCACAGGCCATGTTACATTTATATAAATGACAATAAACCACAGCGATGCAATCTCAATTGCAAACATTATACATTCCAAACCATGACGACACAACTGTGGCTGCAAATATTATACATCATATCTAACAGATCCAGTCGTTGTTAATCAGCCATTACATAGCTCATTCAAATCCTACGTTCTTTTAAACCTTATTCCTTCTCTGCATGTATTGATCCCACAGTTCCCATTTTTTCCTATGTAATTTGCTCCTACTCTTTTCCAAAGATCCCAGTTCCAGTTTTTTAACTCTGTTACTATCTTCACTACTTCTAGTAAAGTTGGTTTAGACTTTGACTTCTATTTTCTAGTAATTGCTTTTTTTGGCAGTCATCATAATTAGACTCAGCAAGGCCTTACTATATCTAGGCAATTCCAAATTTGTATCATAGCTCAAAAAAATAATTTCCCTAGTCACTCCAACATGTTTATCCAGCATCTCTGACAGAGCAGTCTGTAGGGAATTTTTAAAGTCTACCAACTCATTACACTCCCAGAAAAATATGTTTGTTAACTCTTTCTGCCCCGTCACACCTCCAACATTTGCTGTCAACCTGAGGAAAAATTCTTTGAAGTCTGTTTAAAAATACCTGTGTAAGCACTTCCAGACAAAGTTCAGAAATCTTCTAGATTTTGTTGCATATTTGGGGACATACCTATAGCCTCTATTGTTTCTTTTTGAATTCCTTATCTAATCTCTCTTCCCAGTCCTTCCTAACCTCCTCTGACTGATTCTTATAGTTATCATGCAATATTGTATATGCTCTACTAATTATTATTTTCTTAATGGCAACTTCTGTTCTAGATTCTACTAAAAACTCTACCAGTGCTGGTCTTTCATTTAGGACCCCCTATTCCTTTCTCTTTTCCCTTAGTCTGATATCAGTCCTTGATATGGAAGGCAATCTTTAGCCTGCAGTCCAAATACGTTCTTGGCATCTTCCCATTCTATTACCTTTCCCTCTCTAGTTATTTGCTCCCAGTACCTTGGTCCCTTTGCCAGTTTTCTCCAATATATTCCCACCCCCTCTTGCCTATTGCTTATATTCCTAATTGCAGTCATCCCTATTAGCAGAATCTCCTTTCTTCATTCTCATGTTTGCTTAGTTCTTAGAAGACCTTCTGCTACTTTATGAATATAATATTCTTTAAGATTATTATTGTTGTCCTTAAAGGTCCGCATCCAAAGTCCCAGTCTCTCCCTGTTACTTGATCCTCCCCTGTTTCATCATCACCTCTTTCCACTTTGAATTATAGTCTTCTGCTTGTGCTATGTATAGGACTCTTAACTCTGTTGCTCTGAAATACCTCTTCAGCTTGGGTAATCCCAATTCGCCCTGTTCTATTGGAAAAATAAGCTTATCCCACTTGACTCTTGCCATCTTCCCCTCCCAGATAAAATTATTCAGCTCTTTATTAATTGCTATCCACAACTTCTCCTCTCGTTGATAAAATATGCCTGACCAGTGTATAGCACTAAAGGGACTAAAAACATTTTAACTCCTTGTATCTTACTATCAATATTCATATAACAGAGTTTCAATTTTCTCAGTTGTTGTATAATCTGTTGTTTAGTCTCTTTCCACATATCCTAAGCTGCTACACCAGCATAATGTTTAATCCATACTCCTAAATACTTCATTTTATCAAGTCCCCATAAATATGGATATTGTTGAAGCAATCCACATGTGGGTACACAATTTACCACTATTGCTTTTGTTTTTGCTTCATTATTTTTAGATCCAGAAATGAGTTGGAACAGTCTCAGTATGTTCCACAGCACTGTAATGTACCTTTCTGGTTTTGTTAGGTAATACAATAATGTAATTTGCAAATAGAGACAGCTTTTCTTGACTGGCATACCAATTATATCCTTGAGTTTCTGAGTCCTTTATTTTCTTTGCCAATGGTTCTAAATATAATGTAAATAACAAAGGGGAGGGAGAACACCCCTGCCTGACTCTTCTACTCAAGCAGAGATTATCAGGGAGGACACTGCCCACTTTAATTTTCACCTCTGATCTTTCATATATCCTCCTAATCAACTTTATAATTTTATCAGAGAATGCAAATGCTTCCATTGCTCTGCTCATAAAATCCCAGCTTACTCTGTCAAATGTTTTCTCTGCATTAAGACCCACCATCAACAGTGGTATTTTCTTACATTATGCTTCCTCCTGGATCATCATTGTTCTGTTTATGTTGTCAAATATTTGCCACCCTTCCAGAAAACCACATTGACCCACATCTATCAGCTTTGGTATCACCTTTGCCATTCTTTTAGCCATTACAGGCATAAACAGTTTATATTCATGATTTAGTATTGGAATGGGCCTGTATGAGGCTGTATCTGATGGATCTTTACCCTCTTTAGGTATTACAGCTACTACCACTTTCATCTTGCATGTTGCTACTTCTTCTCCTTTTAAAATACTGTTACACAAAACCTTTCAGATCTTCATCATTTTTCCATCCTAGCTTCCAAACTTCCACAGGAATGCTATGTAATCCTGGGGACTTTCCTGTAGATTGGTTATACATGACCATTTTTATCTCAACTTCTAATATCCTGTTAGTAATAGAGCCTCCTCTCCCTCTAGCCTTGGCATATTTAATTCTTCCATAAACATATCCATTGTACCTTTTCTTGATTTCCATATTTCTCTGCTTTATATAGACATTCATAGAATTTCCAAAATATTTCTAATACTTCTATAGGATCCCTAGTTATCTTTCATGTAGTAGGCTTCCTAAGCTTGGTGACAGCCCTTTTTACTTTCTGTTGTCTGAGTCATTGATCTAAAAGTTTTTGTGTTCCAGAGTTATTATTAAAAATAGTTGCTTAACAGCGATCTTTTTAAACTCAGACATATTATCAAGGTAGTCCCTTATTTTCTGTTTAGCATTCTGTAGTTGCTCCTCTTCTTGTTCTATGAGATTCCCCCTATTTTGCAATACTTCAATATTTCTCAGTCCCTCTAAATAATTCTTGTTACTTCTTCACCATATCTCCCTTTCTTTTATTTCCACCCTATTTTTAAATTCCATTTTAATTTTATCCCACTCCCTAGCTATATTTTCAAAAGTTTCTATCTTCTCTAATAGCTCCTGAATAATTTCCACTATCCATTCCTTAAATTCCTCTCTTTTCAACATATAGGTGGGAAAGTGATAGTGTCTCATTTTTATTTCATTACCTTGTGTCCCTGTTTTTATTTTAGTTATTATTGGTGCATGATCTGAAATAGTTATTGGGTGCATATCAGGACCATCAATTAAATGAACATGTTCCTGTGAAATTCTATCTAGCCTAGCCCAGTTTTTGTATCTTGGGGAATGATATGTAAATTTTCTCCAAATTTCCAATACTGAATTCACATCTTCTACACCAAATATTTCCATAAATTACTTAAAAAATCTTCTCTCCTTTGTTATATTTCCCTTTCTGGGCCCCTGGACACATCTTCACTGTTGCAAATCAAATTCCAATCCGCACATATAAGTAATAATCCTTGCTGAAAGCTGATTATTTCCCCTAGGATTTTCTTTAGCTCTATTGTAGCAGTTTTTGGAGGAATATAAATACGTCAGTGTAATCCTTATCCCTTGCCAGTAGCCCCTTAGTACTACAAATCTATCATTATTGTCTTTTTTTTCTCTTCTATTACTGTTGGAGCTCCTCTTGCAAGTAATATTAGTACTCCTTTCTTCCTTTGCCCCAGGTGTTCCACTGAATAACCATCCTAAAAACCTTTCTTTATCAAATTCACATGTTCATTTCTTTCCAAGTGTATCTCCTGAAGCATAGCTATTTGCATTGTACATTTTTTAATATAATTCACTACTCTTTCTTTTTTGGATTTATCTGTGAGACCATTAATGTTTAAAGACATTATAGAAAGAATCATATTCTCAAGGGATTATTATTCCCACCTTTTATGTATAACAACTTTTTTGTTAAGTGTCTAGTTCCAGCTTTTGTGTTACATGCATGCACTGTTTGGCAGGTTAATCTTACATACAACTATTCATGGGTGCCGGAACCATAGAGCGAGGGAAGCCCCCCCACACTTTTGCAGATCATCCATACCCAGACATCCCAACTGTACCGAATAACTCGGCTTTTACTGAGTTTTGGGATCCAAATAATGGGATGCCATGATTCCTGAGTGGCACCCCTTAATTTCCGACTTTTTTGCTGCTTTTTTTATTTTTTATTTATTTTTCGTGGTTTGAGCTGATGTCATCATGTACACGATGACGTCAGTTCCATTGGGACTACCAGCCTGTCGGAACTGAGCTCAAGGGCTCACAATCGCATATTTCTGGCTGGCTTTTCAATGGATGTGTGCATGGAAAGCATTAATCCGGATGTGAGCGAGCGCATTCATTCTAATGCAGCCATTCTGCATGGAACGCCAAAGTGGATTTATTGCCATTCTGCACAGAAGGAACTGCGTGGAGTGCCAGAGAAGTTATGGAGCCTGGTTGTGAACAGCTTAGACAGAGCCAAGCATAACCTGGAAGATTCTTAAGAGTGTGTGGTATTGCAATTTAGAAATCTGGTTGTGCAGATTTTTTGTCTTACAAAGTGGTTCGTGCTGCATCAGAATTCAAGTATTTTGTTTTTACATTAGTCGTAAAGGCTGTTGTACACTACTGTTTATGGGCTTGCTTTCTTTCACTATTACTGCCAGAAAATGTTTACTGTGTTACTGAATGTAACAGATGTAGTACCATGTTTTTGTAAACTACTTTTGCCATGACTGCATGACTTGCACTCACATGCATGCAGCTTCCAAATGAAGCAAGCATTTCATTACACTGGATCCACTTGAGAAAAGCCATTATTTGGGAAATTATATTCATGTGCCTTGTATGGCCAGGACACTTTTTGTCAGAGGTGTTCATGCACATTTAAACAGGGGCATCATGCGCCACTGTATAAAGTAAAATTTATAATGTGAGAGTACACCAGCTGTTTGTTCATCAGAGTTGTCTCTCTGTCTCCTTCTTTCACACTAGGCATTTGCAAGTCAAGCATTTATTTTGGTTTGATCTGCTGCATAGCTATGGAGTGGGTCCAAGTCACATTTACAGAGACCAAATGCAAGCAAGCACTCTGTTTTGATATAGTTCAGGTTCGAATAGAGTACTAGTTGAAATAGGACAGCATTGCAAAAGGTCATTGTAGGGGAAGGTAAATGTGTGTGTGTGTAAATGCCCACCTAGTGGCTAGAGGTACTCAGGTCAGGCTCAAACCCTGTACCTTGGGTACAGGGTAAAAAGAGTCTAAAGTCCCTAGCCACCATCACTTGTGAATTTATGCATTTTTGATCTGTTCTTCATAAAGTCTGTGGTTTTCAGGATTTTTTGTGGCAATCACTGAAGGAATTAATTCACTAAATAATGACAGGCATTTGAATTTCAGACTTCATATTCTTCAGAAAATAAATGGTAGCACAAAACCTTTTATTCTAGCAATTTTCTAGGTTTATAAGATAAATTTGTCCCTGTTTTAGGCTATATTCCCCCATTATTGACTTTGTACAGGTTTTTTTGTGCTAAGATGTTGATAGCTGTGGTGAGAAGTGAGAACTGAATTCTCTATCCCCTATTATTGGCTTTGTCCAGGTTTTTTGTGCTAAGAGGTTGGGAACTATGCTGACAAGTGAGAACTGAATTCACTAAATGATAGACATTTAAGCTTCAGTCTTCCTATCTTTCAGGAAACTGCTGATTTGGCATAGTTGTATGTGTTTCTGACTGTAGTGCACAGGGTCCTGGGTTTAAGATGTGGCAGTGAAATGCATCGTGGTAACATAACATAACATTTTATTCTAGCAACTTTCCAAAATTGTTTGTCACCCCCGCCCAAAAAAAAACTGAAATTGAAAATAAATGCAAGAAGCTGTGCAAGATGCCTATGGCTTACACTACTGTCATTCTATTATATATATACATATATATATATATATATATATATATATATATATATATATATATATATATATATATATATATATATATTGTGTAGGTGTGGAAGTAGAATTTTATGATGGAAATGTTCTGAATTGGGCAGTTTTGTCATTATTGGTTCATGCATTTTATTTCATTGCTTACTGAAAGACTGTTCAAAACTACAGATTTAAAACAAATTCTAACAACTGGTGCTGTATTATACAAGGAATATAATTTAATACAATCAGGAAGGTGAATCAAGGAATGCATACATGTATGCATGGCCCTAAAAACGTGTTTGAAAACAGCCCAGATGAAAGTGTGAAAGGCTCAAAATCATGGGCAAATTTTAAGCTTTACTCTTGTTACCAAAGCCAATGGATGAAGGTAAAACAGTTCACACCACATTACCTTGACCTGGCCAAGCCTTTTGACACAATCCCCTACTCAGGTGTAGTACAAAAGATGAATAATTTAGGAGCAAACACTTACATCACCAGCTGCATTGCCAACTTGGCTCACAGGATGCAGGAGATCAAAAGAGGGGAAGAGACCAGTCACCAATGGAGTCACTCAGGGTTCAGTGCTGAGACTTTTTCTGTTTGGCATATACATCTCAAAAGTAAAAGGAAATACTAAAGGGCTTTGGCCAGCTAACTCTGAGATGACTGTAAGCTAGGAGAAATTATTGAATCCCCAAATGACTTAACCATCATGCAGGAAGGTTTGTCCCAAATAATAACTGGTGTCAAAATCATGACAATGCCTTCTGAGAACTGATCCAATTGTTTGGCATTTGGGAACTTTTGTGTACAGCAGTGACCTAACTTTTGACCAGCATGTGCCCAGAGTCATAAGAAAGCCTTTCTATATTGCACAGCTTATAAACAAATTGATTGTGACTAGATCTAGAGATGCTGTTGTCCCCCTTTACAAAGCTCTCATTATGTCAATCATTTTGTATAATGTGCAGTTTGGCATATATCTGTCCGGCCCCATGCAACAATTGGAATACCTTCAGAGATACCTTACTAAAAGGATACAAATCCTAAACAATAGGTCTTGCATGGACCACCTCAAATATGTATTACTACACTCAGTATCCTACAGAATGCTTAGAGGTGACATGGCTGGCATACAAAGCATCCTCTGACATAATACAGATACTGAACATCAGCAAGTCAATGGCATCAGAAATACTCAGTCCAAGTATCTAAACTGAATGTTGTGGAGAGATGGATATATATCACAGAGGCTACCACTGTTCCGGAACAGACTATCCATAAAAATAAAGCAAAGCTCATCCATCCATATTCAAATGCAATTTGGATCTAAGGATGGGTAATATAAAATGTACTCCAGGATTTATCCTCATACCACTAATGGATAGAGTCAGTTCCTAAATGCTGCATCCCTTACATGGCACCCTCAAATTATCTATGGTATGATCACAGTTGTTTTTCACTAGGGCTAATATACAGTTATCAGCCATGGGGATAGCTAAGACCAATCAGAAAATGTTAATTCAAGCACCAAAAGGGAACTGGCTAAGCTTAAAATGTCCTCCAAGTGAACCTATGTTGTGGTAGCAAATAGTTATAAAAAAATTACCCTTTTTAGTTCACTAAGTGCCCCTGTCACCCTCTGCCCCCCAGTCTTTAACAGCTTCCAGTGCCTATGCAACTATTCCTTGTCATCTACATTTGAGCTTATGTCACATCTTGCAGACATTTTGTTACTGAAAACCCTCAAATAAAAACACACACACACACAAAACCTACTATCTTAATAATAACATATAAAACTATGTCCTTTTTCAAATATTGAAGTTTTACCACTTAATAAGAACATAAGTTCCAAATTGACAGACACACACAGACTCAAGCTAAACAGAAAGAAAGCTTATCCATGCTAAGACATATGATAGAGCCTTTGATACTATTAAGTGCTGTCTGGTTTTACTTTATCTTTATAGCTCTCCCAGCTGGAAAAAACACTTGAATGCTTTCTGAAAACACTTTCTCCAAGCCATTTATCTTTATTAGATTATCTGCTAGCAACATGAGAACCAGATACAGGATTCTTTACTAGAAAAAAAAGACCTTATAATAGTCAATATTCTTTTCCATTTACTTGCTTTCTGTCAAAATGTGTTACTATATAAATCTAAAGGCCTTAACACAGTCATTCTTTTTTGCAAGATGAGAAAAAGCACACTAATTTTTCTTTTGTCATGCTCTTTTAACCAGATCCTCCTTTTATGTTTTACATTGCAGTGCCTACACTTCTTAAAACTAAACAAGGAGAAAGAGAGAAGAAGGAAGAAAGAAACAAAAAGAATAAACAGAAGCACCTATTTACATTAGTATCCCCATTATACTTACAAATAATTGAAAAAAATACTTTATAACATGCAGAGAAAATCATGCATCACTTAAGTAATACTGTTAAGAAAAATTTTTACTTACAGTTAATGCTATCCCTCCTGTTCCCCTCTCCTGAGTAATTTTCTGAACATTAATGACATGAAGTAGGGCATATGCTTTAGAGTGCCCTACAATTTTAACAAAGTCCAAGAAAGTCCAACACTTCCAGATTCTTTTGTTCTGTTCCTGTTCACCTAAATATCTCAACCCTGTCTTTGCTTCATCTCCAGTGTACTCTTGATTCTTTTAGTCAACTTCTGTGCTTTTTTCCTTCTCTCAATCATTTTAAATTGAAACACTGGGAAATGTTTAACTGACACAGCTCCCCTGTGGTCTTTATTACCAGAAGAACAAGAAGCAGAATCTTCTTCTGTTTCTCAGCTCACTTTTTGTTAGACAAACCTTTGTATTTCTTCCTTAGCATGTACTTCATCAAAAATATGTTTTTGTTCCTCTAGGGAAAATATTTTGAGGACAGCTGACTGGATAAGCAATTCACAAAGAAACAATGGGAAATATATGTATGTCTCCCAAATATGCAACTAAATCTAGAATATTTAGGATCTTTGCCTGGAAACATTTACATAGGTACACCCTAAGTAGGCTCCAAAGTATTTTTCCTCATGTAGACAGCAAATGTTGGAGGTGTGATGGGGGTGAAAGTGGTAACTGGGAACATATTTTCTGGGAGTGTAATGAGTTGGCAGACTTTAAAGATTCCCTGCAGACTGCTCAGTTGGAGATACTGGGTGAACAAATTGGAGTAACTGGGGAAATTAGTTTTTTGAGATATGATACAGAATCAGAATTACATAGATATAGTAAGGCCTTGCTGAGTCTAATTGTGATGGCTGCCAAAAAAGCAATTACTAGAAAATGGAAATCAAAGTCTAAACCAACTTTACTAGAAGTAACAAAGACAGTAAAAGAGATAAAACAACTGGAACTGGGATCTTTGGAAAAGGGTAGGAGCAAATTACTTAGGAAAAATGGGAAATGTGGAATCAACACATGCAGAGGAGGAACAAGGTTTAAAAGAAGGCAGGATTTGAATGTGCTATGCAATGTCTGACTGATAATAACCAGATGTATTATAAATGATGTATAATGTTTGCAGCTACAGTTGTGTTGGCACGGTTTGTAAGGTATAATGTTTGCAACTGAGATTGTGTCATTATGGTTTATTTTCATTCCTATATATGTAAGATTACCTATATCATATATGATAATTTAATAAAGATTAATAAAGATGTTTCTTGTTAAAAAAATACTAAGTGTAGCATGGTTTTGTAATTATTAATGCAAATATAAACAAGCAACATTTGACTCCTAGAGGCATCAGTAGGATATTACTGCAGACACACCTGCAGAAGTCACTCAGTTTTAATTAGTTAAAACATGAAACAGAAGTAGAGAGACAGACAGAAGCCAAGTTGGGATAAGAAGGTAAAATGCATGAATTCAAAAGAAAAAAACGAAATACCATGGTTAGTTGAGAAAAAAAGATTATTAATGAGCTGACATAGTGTCAGAAATGAGAAAGCAATTGAAAGACTGGTTAGTAAAGAAATCAATATGTGTAAAGTAGAGAAGAGAAAGTACGTGCATAAAATTAGTAGAGAAAGAGAGATTAAAAAATTATAAATGAGTATTTGAAAGATATGTACTTTGATAGCAAAGCAAGTAAGATTTGCAGTAGTGGAACAAGAGATGGTTGTAAGATAGGGCAGAGGGACAGTAGGTCAGAAAAATTATTATAGCTCTAGGAAGGGAAAGGACAGGATAGCTGCAAAAAGGTGGGGTGACAGATAAAACTGTGGATAAAATATGAAGGTGCGGAGAAACAAAAGAATGGGTTACAAGATGGGATTAGCATGATATGGAGCATGAGCAAAGCCAGGAATTAGGAATGTTTTAATGGTGTTTTGAACACGTGGAGGTTGGGTTATGACCTAATTGCTATAGGGAGTGATTTAAAGGTTTCTGCTATTGCTTTAGAGTATAGGGAGTGTCCTGCAGATTTTTTTGGTTTGTGTATGATGAGGAGTTGTTTAATATTTGATCTTAAGGGGCACTGTGGGGTAACATTTTGGAGAATTATACTAAGAGCTGGGCAGATTGAGGGATTGTTTATTTTTTTTTGTTGTGATTAATTAGGTGTATATAAAATGGTGAGGTAGTTCTAACTTAGTTCATTTTAGCGCAGTACAGTGGTAGCTTTAATTGTGTTTGTTTGCAGCAAAGTGTGCAGTCTTGTTATAACATTGCTCAAGTTTAGTTCTTAGAGAGGACTGGATGGTTGTTCCATGCAGAATTGATTATATTAGATAATTGTTATCTAAAGTTACTTTAGTATTAGTTGTGAGAAAGTGTGCTGTTCTGTAGGGCATTCCTAACTTTTGATGTTTTTTTTATTGTATTTAGAATGATGTAAGCAATTTAGTATGAGATACTACTTCAATGTCATTCTTGTTCAGGGAGTTAATTCCAGGGACGGCTTGTGCTATAGGACTGCAGCCCTCCCACCTGGAAAACAAAAATAAATAAAAGTAAAGAAACACAAAAGCAAACAGTAACACATTACTGTAATTCCCGGAAGTACTCAGCGCATGCATGTGCACATACTCTAGATACACAGGAACACTCTCAGTAGTCTGTGCGGTGGTGACATCACAGAATGGAGGCACTCCAGACTGCAGCAGGCTGGACCAATCAAGGTGCATTTAGGGTAATGAAGGTGGATATCTAACATACACCACAATTACAGGGATGCTCAATGGATGTGCTTGCTCGTTGGCAGAGATGAAGGTGAGCATTGTATGTGTAATGCCCCAGTTGCTATATACTGGTGGATAGAAAGAACTCATGGTGGTGTGGTAGGGAATACCTTAGGCTTGAACCCTGTACCTTGTATGCAGGTGGCAAGGGCCTGAATTCCCTACCCACCACCATTTGTAAAGAAATTGCAGATTTTTGCCTCATATTTGATCTGTCCTGTTCCTCATAATATCTGTGGGTTCTAAATAGTTAAATACTTAGATATTTGATGGTGCAGTGGTAGCATTGTTGCCTCACAGCTATAGGTTCTCAGGTTTGATTCTTGGCTGGGGTGCCTTCTGTGTGGGGCTTGCATCTTCTCCCTGTGTTTGTGTAGGTTTGCTTTTGTGTCCTCCCATGTTACAAAGACATGTGTCTGCATTATTTCTTCCTGGGCCTCTGCTGAAAATTGTTTTTTGTTCCGTCAGACTGTCCTGGTTAACAAATGTTAAATAAAATTGACAGGCATTTGAATTTCAGACTACAGGTTTCTGAATGTTTCATTTCTTAAATATTTGATGGTGCAGTGGTAGTATTGTTGCCTCACAGCTACAGGTTCTCTGGTTTGATTCTTGGCTGGGGTGCCTTCTGTGTGGAGTCTACATCTCCTCCCTGTGTTTGTGTGGGTTTGCTCTGGTGTCTTGCCATTTTACAAAGACATGTGTTTGCAGTATTTCTCCTTGGGCTTCTGCTGAAAATTGTTTTTGTTCCATCAGACTTACCTGGTTAACAAATGTTAAATAAATAAAATTGACAGGCATTTGAATTTCAGACTTCATATTCTTCAGAAAATACATAGTAACACAAAACCTTTTATTCTAGCAATTTTCTAAGTTTATAAAATGAATATTTGAAATTTGTCCCTATTTTTGGGACTGTATTCCCCCATTATTGGCTTTGTCCAGTTTTTTTGTGCTAAGGTTGACAGCTATGGCAAGAACTGAATTCACTGAATATGTTTGAGGGCTGTATTCCCTCATTACTGGGTTTGTCCAGGTGTTTTGTGCTAAGAGGTTGACAGCTATGGTGAGATCTGAATTCACTAAATGATAGCCATTTAAGTTTCAGTCTTCCTCTCTTTCACAAAGCAGCTGATTTAGACTAGTGGTATGTTGCTCTGACTGTTTTGCACAGGGACCTGGGCAGTAAAATGTATGGTGGTAACACAGCATTTTATTCTAGCAACTTTCCAAGATTATACAAGCAATGTTTAATGTGTCCCTGGTTTTTGGGCTTTTGGCCCCCCCCCTCCAATAAATTTTGGCTTTTTCCAGATTTCTTGTGTGCGAAGTTGAGATGCAGTTGATTATTGAGTAGATTTTACAAGGAGCTGAGAGCTGCAGGGGAAGAGAAGTTTAGTGCTGCTTATGCTGAGTCTGCTTGCATTGTTAATATTCAACAGGTTGTGTACTTGCTTTTGATGCAGAAGGCTGTGGGTTCTACTCCCATAAGGGATGGATGCTGCCATACTAAGAATGTCCTCTTTGGCGAAGATACTAACTATGAACCTGTTATCAGTTTGCCATCCATTTCCTATTGCAATGTTACTAGCTTATCATTTTTTTAATGTAATGTAGGCAATTTATTCCTCAGGGGCAATAGACACTTTATTTTTTGATGAAACCATGAAATATAAAGTTGTTTGCTAGCAGCAGCCTCTTCATTAGTTACAGATCTCTTTAATGTAGAATTATTTAGATGACTTACTTCTGCAGAGCTTGTGCATATTTACTGATACTGGTGGATTGTATAAGTTTAAGTAGACTTTTTTATGATGGAAATGTCCTCAATTGGGCAGTTTTGTCATTATTGGTGCATGCATTTTGTTTCATTGTTTACTGGAAAAATTTTCAAAATAATACATTTAAAACACCCTCTAACAACTGTACTGTATTATACAAGAAATATAATTTAATACAGTCCAGGAAGGTGTATCACATAACACATGTATGTTTTGTGAGCAAGGGGCCTATCATTTGAAAACAGCCCAAAGTTAATCTTTATACTACCCAAATGTATTTTCTTTGAATGTGGATTTCGCTGCTGTTTCAATGAATGTGAGTTTCAAGGACAGAGTTTTAATGCTAAGTCTATTTTCATTGTGAGACTTCATTGCTTTGTTTAGCAGATGTTTTAGTGTTTGTGCTGTAAAATACAAAATAAAACTTTCAAGTGAAATCCAAATAATCGTAGAAGTAAAGCAGTATGCACATTGCAGTGTTTATGGTAAATGGGGCGAAATAGCCAAGTAATGGGACATTGGAATGGCTGCAGGGGGTGGCTCCATTCAACCATGATTTTGTGAGGGGGGAAGGATGGCAAACTCAGACAGCCCTGGCTCAGCTGAACTATGTCTCTCAACTGTCCAGATTTTCACAGAATGAATAGATTTTTGCTTCTTCTTTTTGGTTTGTTCCTCATAAAATTTGTGGTTTTCTGGCAAATCATTTAGGAATTATGTCACTAAATAATGACAGACATTGAGTTTCAGACTTCATAACTTTCAGAAAAATGCATGCTAAAGCAAGACCTGTTCTATCAACTAAGTTTATACAAGAGCAATTTTAGTACTGTTTGTATACTCCCCCAGTATATTTGGCCTTGTCCAGATTTTCTGTGTTAACAGGTTGAGAGGTAGGTGCAAAATGCTTTATAGAATTGGGTATATCTAAACCTCTCAACTGTCCCTGATTTTGGCTCAAAATGTTGCTCTCCCTCTAATCCCTCTGCAAAATTTCAATTTTGGAAGAAAACATGATAATCAGAGTTATAGATTACTTTTATTTCAGAAATGAATGTAGAGTTGTTTATTTTGTCAGCTGCTCAAGCTAACAGTGCTAATATTAAAAAGTGTCCCTTCTTTGACAGTTTCCCAGCTGTATTGTGTGGCTATTTTATATTTTTGCATCACATTTTTGGTCCATTTTTCATAAAATTGTGGTTTTCTTGCAAATTAGTGACAAATCATTGAAGACTGAAGTAAGGTTCATAGGTTCATAGGTTTATACTAGGCTATCTGCCCTAAGGCATTTATAAGCCTAGCCCAAATTTTTGTGGCTTACGCCACCCCTTATATGAAAAAATACTGTGCCCATTAGTTTGTTGTGCCTCTGTCCAGCAGTGACACAGAGATGATTCCCGGGGTAAACCTACGATCTCCCATCCACAGGTCTAGATTTCTCTTGAACAGAGTCAGCGAGGTGCTCTGCCTCACATGGACCGGGATTTTATTCCACAGCATAGGGAGTCTCTGAGTGATAAATCTATCCCTCCAGCACGTCCTATTTATATCCATGCTAAGGTTTAAGTCGCTTGCTCTAGTGGTTTTGGTGGAGTTGGATTTTTGAGGTGGAGCATGTCCATTAATTCCGGGTTGGACATGGCCTTGTATGTCAGGCACATGTCACCTCTGAGCAGACGGTATGCGACTGAATAGAGCTGGAGTTTCTTCAATCTGGCAGCATATGACAGATTTTGGAGTCCCTTTATCCTTTTGGTGAGGAACTTTTGGGGTCTCTCCAATTGCTGCAGATGTCGGGTGAGATACATCCCGAATGGGGCATTGTACTCGATCATTGGTCTGATAAGTGAAGAGTACAGGGGAACAATAACCTCACTAGATCTGGATGTGAATCCCTTCATGATCAGGTGGGCAATGTAGAAGGTCTTTCTAACCACTTTAGCAATGTGAGTGTCAAAAGAAAGGCCACTGTCAACCTGGGTCCCCAGGTCCCTGATAACCTCTTCTGTGCTTAGTGGATTGCCACCTATATGGTAGCTTGGGGTTACCTTGTTTTTCCCGAAGGGTATGACTATACATTTTTGGCGTTTAACTTCAGGCCATGGCTCTGGCACCAGCTATCTGTTTCCGTGAGTCCCTTCTGAAGGATATCCGTGTCTGATGCACTTTCCACTATGGCCCAGTTTGCAGTCGCCTGCAAACTTTGTCAGCCAAAGTCCTCCTATGTTGGCCTGTACTTCTGAGAAGTAGATGCCAAACAATAGGGGGCCAAGGACCGAGCCCTGTGGGACACCACTTGTGACCGGCTTGGAGTCTGACACAGCGCCAGCAACTCTAACCCTGTGGGTTCTGTCCTTAAGCCAGTTTGCAACCCATCTTGTGACATATGGGTTTACATTTAAGCTGGTAAGTTTTTCTACAATACCCGAGTGGGGTATTGTGTCGAAAGCCTTTGCAAGGTCAAGGTAGGCTGTATGGACTGCCTTTCCCTCATCAATGGCCTTGGTGACTGTTTCGAAGAAGTCGACCATCGACCATCGAATGACAGACTACTATCAACCTGGGTCCCCAGGTCCCTGATAACTTCTTCTGTAAGAAAATAATGACAGACGTTTCAGTTTCAGATTTCATACCATTCAGAAAATTCATACTAATGCAAGACCTACTATTCTATTAGAAAGTTTATAAGAACAATATTTAAATATCGTCCTTAATTTTGGGCCTGACTTTGTCCAGATTTCTTGCTCTGTGGTTGAAAAGTATGACAAATGTGTCAGGGCCTTTGCAGTCACCCAGAGACATTTCAAGTTGTGACATACTTGTTGCACCCCACTCCCCCATGTAGTAACTCTGGATGTGTCCAAGCAAGGCAAGGAGCAGTTATGCAGTGTAAGTATGCAGAGTATCCACCCCCATCCAAGGTAGACACAAGTACTACATTGCCTTTTCATCTATCTTGCTTAATTTTGCAGCATGTTATGGTTTTCTATCATATTTTTATACTGTTGATTATGCTTCTTATTCAGAAAGTGCCTGTTGCTCTATTTTTAAGTAGCAATAATTTCATGACCATCAGGTAAGCTTGTCTGAGATTGTAAGATGCAAGTAAGCTTACTGTTAAAGAATTACCAACACTGAAAGCCTTTTTGTTGTTGTCATGCAGAGAATACTTGCATAACTAGATAATGTATAAGCCTTGGGTATTGAAATGCATACGGCAGTATTTGTAATAAAGGACAGGATTACAGTATTTTAAGAAGCTCATTACCTTTGTTGGAGCCTTGCAGTCATCTTTGCAGGCTTTACCCATAAACTAAACAGAATGCCAATCTATCATGTGTGGTCCATAACCTGTGCAGTAATTCTTTAAGAAATTTATCTTGAGCTTGTTTCTTGTTTGCTGTTCAGTTTTTACTTTGATTATGTTTTCCCAATGAAACAAGTAGATACCCGTCATGCAGCAGGTCTTTTTTGGATAAGAAACATTTTTACAAGTGAGGGATATCATTGCTACTTTCAGCATGTTACTTGGTACTTTTTATAAAGCTGAATATAAATTATAATTAGAACTGCAGTGCAAGGAGAAGTGGTTTGAGATGAGTGCTGCTTATTTTTCTTGTACTTGATTTTGACTGGCATTCCAGTAATGTATTTAAAAAGTAATTTTTTTTCATGCCTCACAACCTTTTTGTTTCCCTCTAGATATTAAGTAAGCTGTCATGCAGCCAATGCATTGAAATATTTTTTTTCTTCTACACTTCATTTTGTCTTGATTGGACTGTCATAATGATGGTTTGGCACCCAGGGCAGCATATTTAATTAAAGTTCCAGTTTTTGTGGTTTTGAGCATAGATCCTCCCCTTTCTAGTTGGCCACACCCATTCCCATTGGCCCCACCCATTCAGCTGTCTCCTGCAGCCCCACTTCGATTTGAAGTCACTAGCCACCACTGGTTAATTCTAAAGTTACTTTTGGCAAGGCGTATACGAGTTGGGGGGAAAAACAGTAGTTTACATTTTTAGGGTTGAGCAGTAATTGTGCATGTTGGAGCCAGCTTTCAATGGAGTTAAATTTTTTCTGTTATTTGTTGAAAATTATTTGTGCTGTGAGAGGAACAAATGAGAGTAAACTGATGTTGGTACTGTATTGTATGAGAGAGGCTTGTCAGAAATAAGTATAGAGGTTGTTGGTGAATCTCTATACTTGGACAGAAACCTAACAAAATGAACAATGATGATCCAGCAGGGGACTAAGAATAGAGTTAACTGTGTTAACTGGAAGGAAAGGGGATAGGATGCAGAGCCATTTAACAGATTGTTGTCTGTCAGAAACATAGCCTCTGAACAAAGTGAGAGTAGTGTGTGAGAGGCCAAGTGAAGACATTTCATGAAACAGTTTGCTGTCTGATACAGTGTCAAAGGCCTTAGATAGGTGTAAATATAGAGGATGCAAATTTACCATTATCTAGCTTTGTTAATGGTGTCTAGGAAGGATATGAGGCAATGGTAATACTATGTCCTGGGTGGACATCATGGTGTGTAGGTGTCGAAAGTTGTACCTGAAGGAGATATTGAAGAAGTTGCTTGTAGATACTTTTTTCCAATTTTTGTTGGGGGGGGGTCTAAAGACAGATATTTCTGATGAGATCCCCCTTTATTTAGTAGGGTTATATGTGAAATTCTCCATGTGGAAGGAATATAGGATTTTTGTACTGACCTATTTATAAGGACTGATACTGTGTGTGCTATAGCACTGGTGGCTACTTTGAGAAATTCAGGTGGGAGGTTATCAACTGATGGTGAGCATGGTTAAAGACTGTGAAGCAATTTTTTATATATGAAATAAGGACATTTTTAAGCTAAAATATACTGCAGTAGTGGGATGAGATTGGTTTGGGGTAAGGGTCTTATGGCTGTTATGAAATAATAATGGGATAAGGAAAACTTACGACTTTATACAAGGACACTTTTATGAATACACTAAGTCTCTCCTACTGGGAGTCACTAAAGACTCACCCCATAGATGATGCTGTCTCTTGAGTTCAATAAACTCTTTTCTTCTCTTCCCCGGCATTCTAAACAATCTAGCTCCTCTCAGAGTAAGAGTTGTCAAAGCCAACCCTGTCCTATGGCTATCCTTAGCAACTAAGCCACTCATGAAACAAAGGGACAATGCATGGGGGGGGGGGTCTGGACTAAAATAAAACAGCACCCATTTTACTAGCATACAGCAACTCAGAAACCTTCAAAATGAACAATGATGATTCAGAGGGAAGCAGAGTACAAGAAAATACCACTGATTTTTGCTAGGTCATGATGCAGAGAAAGCATTCAACAAAGTAAGCTGGGAGTTTATGAGTAGGACAATGGAACTATTTGTGTTTTCCGATATACTAAGGTTAATTAGGAGAATATATGAGGGGTAAAAGGCAAAAATTAAACTGAGAAGGTTCCTTTCTGACAAGTTGTGTCTGAACAGAGGAACCAGGCAGGGGGTGTCCTCTTTTCCCTTTGTTATTTGCTTCATATTTAGAGCAACTGGCAAAGAAAATAAGGGATTCAGAAATTCAAGTATATAACTAGTATGGTAATCAAGAAAAAGTTGGCTTTATTTGCAGACAATATTATTTTGTAGCTAATAAAACCAGAAAAGGACATCTTAGTGTTCTGGAACATCTTGAGTCTTTTTAAATTAATGAAGATAAAACAAAGGCTGTAGCTATAAACTATGTACCCACAAATGAATTACTCCAACAATATCCATATTTATGGAAACACAATAACTAGAAGTATTTAAGAATAGGGATTAAAAAGGATTATGTTATGATGGGTAAGGATATGTGGGAAGAGACTAAACAAATGATACTACAAAAACTGAGAAACTGGAAACTCTTGTTTATGGATTTGGCCAGCAAAATACAAGCAGTGAAAAATTTTTCAGTCCCTTTAGTTTTATATACAGGTCAGGCATATTTTTGATCAACCAGAGAAGTTGTGGATGGCAATTAATAAAGAGTTGAAAGATTTTATCTGGGAAGAGAAGAGGGCAAGAGTCAAGTGGGATAAGTTGATCCTTCCAACACAACAAGGTGGCTTGGGATTACATGATTTGAAGGGGAGTTTCAGAGCTATGCATTTAAGGTTCATATACATAGTCCATGCAGAAAGCTATATTTCAAACTGCAAAGGGATGGTGATGAAATAGGGGAAGCTAAAGAAACAAGGACAGACTGGGATTTTTGATGCAGATCCTAAAGGAGAATAACAATCACACAGAATATTATATTTGCAAATTAGCAAAAATAATCTAAGACCTAAGCCAACATGGGGGTGGAGAAAAGATTTTGCTGATAGGGATGACTGCAATTAGGGGTACAGATAATAGGCAATATGAAGCTAGAATTCACTGGAGACAACTGGCAAAGGAACCAATGTATTGAGAGCAAAAAATTAGAGAGAGAAAAAATAATAGAATGGGAAGAGGTGAAGAATTAATTTGGACAGTAGGCTACAGACTGCCTTCCCTAACAAGGATTGATATCAGAGTATAAACAAAGAGAAATAAATAGAAGGGTCCTAAACAAAAGACCAGAACTGGTAGAGTTTTTAGTAGAATCTAGAACAGAAGCTTCTATTAAAAAAAGAATAATTAATAGAGCATATAAATATTGCATGATAGCTATAAGAATCAATCAGAAGAGGTTAGAAAGGATTGGGAAGAGTGATTGGATAAGCAATTCACAAAGAAACAATGGGGGATGTATGTATGTCTCCCAAATATTCAACAAAGTCTAGAAGATTTAGGATCTTTACTTGGAAGTGTTTACATAGATATTTTATACCCCAAGTAAACAACAAAGAAATTTTCCTCAGGCAGATAGCAAATGTTGGAGGTATAATGAGGAAGAAAGAGGTAATGAGAACATATGTTCTGGGATGTAATGAGTTGGCAGAGTTTAAAATTCCCCTGCAGGATAGTCTATCAGAAATGCCAGATGAGCAAACTGGTATAACTACTGAAATGATTATTCTGAGCTATGATAGAGAATCAGAATTGTCTAGACCCAGTAAGGCTTTGCTGAGTTTAACTATGGTGGCTGCCAAAAAATAATTACTAAAAAATGGATATCAAAGTCTAAACCAACTGTACTAGAAGTAGTGAATATAGTAACAGAGATAAAAACTGAAAATGGGATTTTTAGGAAAAAGGTAGGAGCAAATTGCATAGAAAAAATGGAAATTGTGTGAACAATACACGCAGAGGAGAAATGAGGTTTAAAAAAACAGGATTTGAATGAGCTATATAATGTTTGACTGACAGTGATTGGATAGATTATAAGTGATGCATAATGTTTGCAATTAAAATTATGTCAATATGGTTTGTTTTCATTCATATAAATATATGATTGCCTATGTCATAACTGATAATTTAATAAAGATGTTTCTTGTTTATAAAGAAAAAAATGGTCCTTTGTTCAATATGACTGTCTTTTGTTACATTTTTTATTCTATTGCTACCTTTAATTTCAGTATATAGTTTATATATCATCGGAAGGGAAGGTACTGATCTATAGTTTTCAGGATAGCTTGTAGGTTCACACTTTTTTTTTTTAAATATTTTTATTCATTTCCGAAAACATGAATGCAGGTTATTTATGACAATGAAGTATTTACAAATTATTTAAAAAGGTAGGCTAAAACCTCTAAACAGATATCAAACATTAAAACCAAAAAAGTATTTACAAGGGTGTCTATTGTTGACATATAATTGACTTTCTATACAATTGTTTCCTGATTATAATCTGCTGCAGTCATTATTCTCCAGTATTTCAGTTACTTTTTGCCATGCTACGTATAATGATGTAGTTCTTTCAGTTCTTCCTTTAATAGTGTTCATTTCCAATTGCGATACTGCTGACACCATATTCATGAATTGCTTAAAAGTTGGAGAAGCTTTGGATTTCCAGTTTGATGTAATGTTCTTCCTTGCAATAGCTAGGAGAGTCCATAAGATTACATATTTTGTTCTTGGCACACAGTCGGGTACAGGTGCATTAAACAAAATAATAGATTTGGAAATCTGGAATTTATCATTGAATACCATTTGCAGAAAATAATTTATTTTATCCCAATATGGTTTAATCAAATGGCATTCAGAGAACATATGTTGCCAGTCTGCTTTTATTGATAAATCACATCTCCAGCAGCCAATATTTTTCTTAAACATAAGTTCCATTTTATGAGGGGTTACATAAGATCTGTGTATGAATTGCCATGTAAAAAGTCTCCAATGTAATGAAAGTGATGTCTGCTTTGGAGAGAGAAGAATTATTTTTTTATCTCTGTCATTTGGCACATGTCCATTAACTGATCTATAATAATTCCATATTTTGTCATTATTATGCATATTTATTTTTTTGTTTGTTTTATAAATAGATGATAAGTATCCCTTTCCAGTAATGGGTTGATTCGTTAGTAATATTATATGTTCTATAAGGTTAGGAACATTTTGTCTTATTGATGGCTGCATTGTTTCTTGTTTGCTTAATATATACTGTCTTAATTCTTGTACATGTAACCATGAACTATCTTCCATATTTAATTTCTGTTTAATCTGGTCTATTGTCAGAGGTTTTCCAGAGTTTAGCAATTGATGCCAATATATTAATCCCTTTTCTTTAAGCATGTTGACTACTTCCATATTAAATGTTATTATATTACCTTGTGTGTACGCTACTGGATATAAAAGAAATGACCATGCTTTAATATCAGGATTGATATTAATAAGATTTTGGAAATTTTTTAATGTATAAGTAATGTATTTGGAACTTATATTTTTATTCTTATGTATCATCATATATTCCTTCATCAGCCATAGAAAATTGTTTGGTATGAAATCTGTATACTTATTTGCTACTACAAATCCTGATTTTAACCAGATTCTCTCATGAACTAGCTTCCATTTTGATGTATATTTTGTATTTAGCCATAATGATATTGTTTTAATAATGGATGAATGCAAATATATTTCTATGTCTGGTAAACCTATGTCACCTATATCCCAATCATCTAGATGATACTTCATAGCTATCCTTGGTTTTGGATACCATAGGAATCTTACCATTAAATCATTTAATTGTTTTAGGTGCGATTTAGCTGGTGGCAAAGAACAAGCTTGTATGACATAAAGAATTTTTGGAAATATGATCATTTTAATTATATAAAGCCTTTCTTCCATTGAAAAGAAGAATTTATTCCATCTTTGTATTAGATTTTTAATATTATTTAAGGTCTCTTTATAATTTGTTTCAATTGTAGTATCTAGGTTGTTAGTTATTATAATTCCCAAGTATTTAATTTTATTATCGGTAGAGATATATTTATGATATTTTTTATTTAGATCTTTTTTATTAGTATTTATAAGCAATACATTTGTTTTGTTCTCATTAAATTTAAGACTTCAAAAGTTTTGAAAGTTTTGAATTGAGTCCCATAATGCTTTTAAACTGCTATTATTATTTTTTAAGGTAATTAAAATATCATCATCAAAAAGTTGAATTTTAAGCTCTAGGCTGTTGTCTAGTTGTATTCCTTCAATATTTTTATCCATATGTATATTATTTGCTAAGGGTTCGATGACTAGCGCAAACAATAACGGAGAAAGAGGGCAGCCTTGTTTTGTGCCCTTAGTTATTTTAATAGATTTAGACAGACAAGATCCCAGTTTTATATAAGCCAATGATTTTTTATATAATGATTTTATTAACAAAGTGAAGTTGTTTGAGAAGCCATATTCTTCTAAAACTAACCACAGATAATCCCAGTTCACTGAATCAAATGCGCTATTTATGTCTAAGCTAATAACATTCATTTTGTTTTTTGTGACATTTATATAATCAATTAAGGAAAGAATTATTTTAATGTTGTCATAAGTGTTCCTGTCTTTTATAAAACCTGTTTGATCCTCCTCTATCAAAAGTGGTAGTAACTGTTTTATTCGAGCAGCATGTATTGCCATAAAAATTTTATAATCTATATTAAGAAGTGAAATGGGTCTGTATGATGAACATTCACTGGGATCTTTATTTTGTTTCAGAATTGGTGATATTAATGTGTACTTCCAAGAAGGAGGAATGTCTTTACCATTTTTAACTGATGGAAAGACATTCAATAACAACAGCAAAGCCTCATTTGATAGTAATTTAAACATTTCTGGGGTGATATCTA